>NW_026716191.1:0-18301 GCF_029784015.1 Lycium ferocissimum
TAGTTCATCCTCCATACAACACACACCTACACACGGCCAAAGTACAACTCACGCTACAACTTCAACATCATACCTTCATGTATTTCATTCACTTCTACGTATCACAACATGCACAAATCATCCATGAAACATGTAAAGAAGATGAAACCTCACCTTTTCCACTTTGTCCTTCACTTGGCTTGGGTTGGAGATTTGCATGAACCAAGGATTTTCTTGTTCTAACAATTGCCCCATGTTGTTTAGCACCTTCCAAAGAGTGGAAAACATAGAAGAAATAATTTTTTTGAAGAAGAATTTCTTGGTCTTCTTTTTTCTCTCCCATGGCCGAATATGGCCTTCATTTTTTTCTCTCCAAGCTTCTTGATTTTTCTAGGAGATAAAATGATAAAGATGACTTAAATTAGTCATCTTTCTCTACATATATAATTTACACAAATGGCCCTATGGCCCACATCTCACACATGGCCACATATGGTCATTTTCATGAAATGACAAGTTTCCAAAATTTCACTTCTAGCCCTAATTTCTCATAAAATGTCTAGCTTTCCATAATTCCTCTTTTGGTCCCAAATTTTTCTTATTCCAAATTTACCCTTAACATTCCATACCGACAAAAAGATGAATATGCAACTTATGTTCTTTTAACAAAATTGAAAAAAAATTGCAACCTTATCCTTAACTTGTCGCGACCGACTTAGAATATTCCGACGTCCAAAGTACGGGGTATAACAGTGTTATAGGTCTCGGCCACGTCTTCACAGCCTCACTCTTCTGGGCATCCACACGAATACCATCAGCTAAAATAATGTGCCCGAGAAAAGTCACAGAATTCAACCAGAACTCACATTCTGAAAACTTTGCATACAACTTTCGGGCCTGAAGAATTCTAAGGACAGCATGTAAATGATCTGCATGCTCTGCCTCAGATCGAGATTATACCCGGATATCATCGATAAACATAATCACAAACAGATCTAGGAAAGGCCTGAAGACACTGTTCATCATATCCATAAATACCGCTGGTGGATTAGTCAGCCCAAACGATATTACCCGAAACTCGAAATGACCATATCTAGTTCTGAAGGCCGTCTTCGGAATGTCCTTCTCTCTGATCCTCACCTGGTGATACCTGAATCTTAAATCTATTTTTAAGAACCATTTAGCACCCTGCAACTTATCAAATAAATCATCGATCCTTGGAAGTGGATACTTGTTCTTTATTATCACCTTATTCAGCTGCCTATAATCAATGCACATCCGTAAGAAGCCATCTTTCTTTCTTATAAACAACACAGGTGCTCCCCACGGTGATGAACTAGGCCTGATAAAGCCTTTTTCAAGCAAATCCTTTAATTGTTCCTTCAACTCTCTTAATTCTGCAGGTACCATGCTATAAGGATGAATAGATATTGGCTTGGTATCCGGTAACACATCTAGAAACTCATTCACTACTGGAACAGATTGAAGAGTCGGTGACTTTGCTTCCGTGTCCTGGACCCGGACTAAATGATATATATAACCCTTGGCAATCATCTTTCTTGCCTTGAGATAAGAAATAAACCTACCTCTAGGCGATGCTGTATTACGCTTCTACTCTAGAACTGGTCCTCCCAAATATTGGAAGTGAACCATCTTCGTTCTACAATCAACATTGGCATAACAAGAAGCCAATCAATCCATACCCATAATAACATCAAAATCTATCATACTTAGCTCAATCAAATTAGCCATGGTATGGCGGTCGTAAAATACAACCACACAATTCCTATACACTCGTCTAGCTATACTGGGTCACCAACGATTGTAGACACTTCAAAAGGTTTAGTTGACTCAGGTATTACCCCAAACCGACTGGCAATATAAGGAGTAACATATGACAATGTAGAACCTACATCAATTAATGCCTATACAGCATGAGAAGATACTGAAAATATACCTATAACTACATCAGGTGAAGACTCAAGATCCTGTCGCCCAGCTAATGCATAGATGGGGTTCTGAGGACCGCTCGAACTAGATACTCCTCTTTTTCCTCTACCACGACCTGCTGGTGTCTGTGAGCTTTTCCCCAAAGGGCGTACCGATGATGAAGGGTTAGCTGCTGATCCCGTGGGCTGAACCATACCTCTACTATCTCGAAATGGACACTCACGCATAATATGGCCTGGCTGGCCACAGGCATAACAAACACCTAAACTTAATCAGCATTGTCCCCAATGTAGCTTACCACACTGAATACATCGTAGTAAAGGTGGTCTCATCTGAGTGGAACCACTCCTGATCTGAAAACTAGAAGCTCTAGGACTCTGAGCTAGCCCAAAATGAGCGGGTCTATCAAACCTGGGTCCAGGAAACTGTGGAGGCGCACTAGCTGCTGAACGAGTTGAGTGCCTAGAGAACTGCTACCTCGGGCCACCTCTGAACTCACGATCGAACCCTGAAGACCTAGCCCTCTTCCTCTGACCCCTATCACCATAGCCCGCACCCAGCTGCTGGGCCTGAGTGGTTACTAACTGAGTTAACAACTAAATGTCCTCTCTCACCTCTTAGCATGAGGCATCCGATGGAGGAACTGGGGGTGCTGGAGCTGAAGCATATGCTCTTCTATGCTCCTCTATAGCGGGCGGAGTGTGAGAGGACCAAGATGGAACCTCATTCTGGGACTCGCCTTCCTCTATATCTGTAGGTGGTACCCGCTCAGTTCTCCTTCCTGCCACTGACTTGCCCTTTTGGGTCGCTGTAGCTTTTCTCTACACCAGCATTGCTGAAATCATAACACACTGTTAGGAAAAAGGGAACTCTTATAAGATGGCTCTATCACACGATCTAAAATGAGAAAAGAAGGTCAATTATTCCTAAATGCCCTGCAGCCTCCTGTTTATAAGTGTGGAGTGCTTCACACCCACAAACAAGGCTCTACTGGACACGGTCGTAGACAAACCCTAGGATGAATGATGTGCCGTGAAATTATGGCACATTCGATACTTTTTGGCTATAAGTTTTACTTGTTTTTGAGAAAGTCTAGGTCATTTTTGATGAGTTTGTGACATGTTGCAGGTGTTTACCGTGATTCGAGAGCAAGTCATGAAAATGGAGTGAAAAAAATGTTCAGAAAGAGAAATTTATCGAAGACGAGTTATACGGAGGAAGATACGGACCGTAGAATATTCACGGTCCGTAAATCCCATCGTACATGCTCAACGTAATGAGTCTTTGGATGAAGCAAATGTCCGAAAGCAAAAGTACGGACCGTATAATATTTACGGTCCGTAAAATCCACCGTATATTGGTTCCAGAAGAGTTGTTAAGACAAAGAGATTTACGGGCAAGTTATACGGACCGTATAATATTTACGGTCCGTGAAAGTTGATCGTACATTGGACCACTGGAGAGATTTCACGGAAGGCTTCCATTGATTCTACGGACCGTATAAAAAGTACGGTCCGTACATTGGTCCGTCGAGGGCAATTTTGTCAGTCCAGTTTTGCACGGTTTTGACTCTTATAAATACCTGATTTTAGGTTTCCTGTATTATCATTCATTACAGAATTCAGTTTTCTTTTCCCTTAGTATTAGCACTCATATTTTTGAAGTCTTTTGGAGATTACAAACAATTAAAATTCAAGTCTCTTCAATTCCAAACAATCAATTGTAAGCATTATGTTTTCTATTACTGCTTATTATTCTTCTCCTTCTATGAGTAGCTAATTTCCCTTACTAGGGTTGTGAACCCAATTGATGGGTGTTTTGTGATTGGGTTGTGATTGATATACACATAATGGATTATTAGGGTTTTTTTATTCTTCATTCTTCATTCATAATTAATGGTTGCAAACATTGATTAACGCCATAACCCTTGATTTATTTGGGAAAATAATTAGAGTTGGTAAGAATAAATAACAAGAACTCAAAGCTTTAAACTTTGTTTAATAAATTCACTTAGGAATAAGAAGAATTTACTTGGCATGATTAATCGTTCTTCATAGTTACTTTCTTATATTTGGGAAAATCATAGAAAGAAATAATCTTTATTTATTGGGAAATAGTAGAGATTCATATAGGGATTAAATGCGTTCATATAATGATCCATTAGATGTATATCAAGATCAATTCCCATGATCATACACTCTATCTAACGGGGACACAACCTAAGTTTATTTTACCATAAATTCACAAACCACAGCAATATTTAGCAATTAGTTACTAAAACACCCAACTTTTACCAAAATCATCGGATTAAGACATTAGACCTAAACATAGCATTCTACGAATTTAGTACCCTTTTCACGCCCTATTCCCTATGGGATTCGACCCCAACCTTGTTGGGTTACTATATTTGACAACATCCGCGTTATACCATTAATAGGTGTAATTTGAGCATATCAAATTTTGGCGCCATTGCCGGGGAATACGGTTTTGAAATTACTAAATAGTGTTTGCTTTATTGAAGTCTTTTGCTTATTCCATCACACCTTGTTTGCTACTCTGTGTAAACCAGGTGAACATGAATCAGAATCGGCAAAATCAACATGCTGATAACCAGGGGAATCGGTTGAACAATCGGGCTAATGATTCGGATGATGAGAATGTTTTATCTGAGCTCGTTCCAGAGGAGGATTATGCATCTGCTATTGTTCAGCCTCGAGTTGGAGCTGCTTCGGTGAAAATTGATTCCTCTTTATATCAGTTGTTGAAGCTTGAGGGATACTTTCGGAACTCTACCGAGAATGACCCTCAACGTCATTTGCAAAATTTTGTGGATGTGTGTGCCAATCACATCCAGAACAATGTTCCACAAGATGCTATTCGGTTGAGGTTATTCAAATATTCCTTGGCTGGAGAGGCAAGAACATGGTTCGAGAAGCTGCCCTGGAATTCAATTACTTCATGGGCAGAGATGGTTGCTGCTTTTCTCACAAAATGGTACCCCCCTAGCAAGAAGGTGAAATTCGGGACAAGATCTATGAATTCAGGCAGCGATCGGGAGAACAATTATATGAAGCATGGGAGAGATTCAAGGATTATTTGCAGAAGAGCCCAAATCATGGTTTTCGGAGAACATATTAATGGAGAAGTTCTACCGAGGGTTAGATCCAGTGTCGCAATCAGTTGCGAATAATGCAGCTGATGGTTGTTTCATGAACAAATCTTATCGACGGGTGACCACCATACTTAACAAGCTGACAACTCATAATCAGGCTTGGCACTCAAAAATGCGATGTGGTACCGTTCGGTAGTGCTATGATCCAAATTATAGTGAAGGAGAATCAAGACACTCAGCAAACCTTGGAAGAACTTGCAACAAATATTTCCTGGCGACGAAGAAGTTTGATGAATCCCAGATCAAGAAGGTCAATGTTTGTGAGGAGGAGGCAATTTTACCAAAAGGGATGTACCATGCTCAAGATGGTCCATTCCACGAAGGGCCCGCTATGCAGATTGAAGATGCTAATTATGTGAATAACTCTCAAGGGGGTTACAGAGACGAGTGCAGGGTAGTTATCAGAGTCAGAATCAATGGAGACCTCAACAAGGTCAAGGTGCTTATAACAACTCTGGGAACTACAACAATAACTATGGTGGTGCGAACCAAGGGAGCTACAAAAATAGCAACAACTTTGGGAACAAAAGTTCCAACCCTTATATACCACCGAAAGGGCAGTCAACAGAGGCAGGTAGTTCAAAGGTTGAAGCAATGCTTGAGAAGATTCTGGCAAATCAGTCTAAGTCTGAAAGAACTTTATCTGGGCTGACAGAGACAGTGGGCTCCCATACAGCAGCTATTCAGAAGCTCGAGTCACAGATGAGGGATATTTCTAGAGAGCAGCATCCTCCTAAAAAGGGAGGACTTCCGAGTGACACTATTCCAAATCCAAAGAATGGGGAGGCGGTGTAGACCGTGTGTTTGCCATCACTACTAGGAGTGGTAAAATACTCCAAGGGGCTGAGAAGAAGGTGATTGACCTTGAGCCGATAGATGAAGAAGATGAGGTGCAGTCTGAAGCACCCATTACTGTTGATGAGATTGTTACTGACAAGAAGGGTGCCGATATTCCGGAGATAGTGAAGGCAGCTGAGAACACAAGTAAGCAGCCTGTAAAAGGGGCTCTCCGCCCTTTGACTCAGCTTTTCAAATCTACACCACCTTTTCCTCAGAGGTTGGTAAAGAAGAAGGAAGATGCTAAGTTCGAGAAGTTTCATGATCAGCTGAAGCAGTTATCTCTTAATTTTCCCTTCTTGGAAGCTGTAAAGGAGATGCCCGGTTTTGCTAAATATGTGAAGGATTTGCTCACCAAGAAGAAGACGGTTCAACATGAAACCGTCAGTTTGACGCACACTGTGAGTTCCATCATCTCAACGACTACTGTTCAGAAAAAGGGAGATCCTGGGGCGTTCACCATTCCTTGTTCTGTTGGGCACCATGATTTTGCTCGCGCTTTGTGTGATAATGGGGCGAGTATTAATTTGATGCCCCTTGCTATATACAAACAATCGGCTTGGGGATGCCAAGGCCGACTACTATGAGGTTACAAATGGGCGATAGGTCGATCAAAGACACATTGGGGTGGTTGATGATGTACTTGTGCGGGTTGGTAATTTTATGTTGCCGTGATTTTGTAATTCTTGATCGTGTCTTGTTGATAGGGACATTCCAATTATTACGGGAGACCTTTTCTTGCTACAGGGAGGGCTTTGATGGATTCGGAGAAAAATGAAATCAAGTTCCGAGTCAACAATGAAGAAGTGACTTTTCAGGCCAGCAAGGGGATGAAGTTACCCAGTGCTTATGAGAGCATTTCGGTAATTGATTCGGTTGACGTTATTGATGAAGCAGTAGAGTTCAAGATAGAAGAAGAAAGTTTGGGTGAAGCTCTAGAGCTGGTATTCTAGTTAATTTTGATGCGAAGATATGGAAGGTTATGTGGAGACGGTAAATTCGCTTGCTGGATTGGGATCATATTCTTACCAACCAAAGAAGCTGAATCTTGATCTGAAAAATAGAACAACTCCTCCAGCAAAGCCTTCGATCATTGAGCCACCTAAATTGGAGCTTAAACAGCTTCCCTCACATCTGAAATATGAGTTCCTTGGTCCAGACAATACATTGCCAGTGATTGTGTCAGCTTCTGCCGGCGAGGAGCGATTTTACGTTGTTGGAGGTGTTGAGGAGTACGGGCGTGTTATTGGGTGGACCATAGCGGACATTCGGGGTATTCCATCCGGGATGCGTGAGCACAAAATCCAGTTGGAGGAAGGTAGCAAACCAAGTGTAGAGCATCGAGGCGGCCCGAACGAGAACATGTAAGAGGTAGTTAAGAAGGAGATCATCAAGTGGTTAGATGCTGGAGTGGTTTATCCGATTACTGATAGTAAATGGGTGAGCCCAGTCCAATGTGTTCCTAAAAAGGGCGGCATCACTGTGGTGACAAATGCAAAGAATGAGTTGATCCCAACGAGAACCGTGACCGGATGGAGAGTTTGCATGGACTATCGCAAGCTCAACACAGCCACATGCAAGGACCATTTCCCCATGCCTTTCATTGATCAGATGCTTGATAGGCTAGCAGGGCGTTCCTACTATTGTTTCCTTGATGGTTATTCGGGCTACAATCAGATCAATATTGCCTTGGAAGATCAGGAGAAGACTACTTTTACATGTCCTTATGGGACGTTTGCATTTAGCCGGATGCCGTTTGGGTTGTGTAATGCACCAGCCACTTTTCAGAGGTGCATGATGTCAATTTTCTCTGATATGGTAGAGGATTACTTAGAGGTGTTCATGGATGATTTCTCTGTAGTAGGGGATTCGTTTGAAGAGTGTCTTGGCCATCTGGGTCAAGTGCTGAAAAGGTGTGAGGAGACCAATCTCGTTCTAAATTGGGAGAAGTGCCATTTCAGGGTAAAAGAAGGGATCGTCCTTGGTCACAAAATCTCTGAAAAGGGAATTGAAGTAGATCAAGCGAAAATTGATGTGATTGCAAAACTTCCACCACCTATCTCAGTCAAAGGTGTTCGAAGTTTCTTGGGACATCTTTGGGTTCTACAGGCACTTCATCAAAGATTTCTCCAAGATTGCCAACCCCATGTGCAAGCTTCTTGAAAAAGAGGCGAAGTTTGCATTTGACGATAAGTGCCGAAAGGCGTTTGATGAGTTGAAAGAGCGTCTTACTACTGCTCCCATTATTGTTGCTCCTGACTGGTCCTTGCCATTTGAACTGATGTGTGATGCTAGTGGGTTTGCAATAGGTGCTGTGCTTGGACAGAGGCACAATAAAATTATGCACCCGATCTATTATGCAAGCAGAACACTGAATCTTTGCCCGGATGAATTACACGACGAGAGCAAGAGTGCTTGCCATTGTGTTTGCTTTTGAGAAGTTTCGGGCCTACTTGTTGGGGTCCAAAGTCGTGTTACACTGATCATGCAGCCTTGAGATATCTCATGGCAAAGAAGGAAGCAAAGCCGCGACTGATCAGATGGGTGCTGCTGCTGCAAGAGTTTGACTTTGAGGTAAAAGATCGCAAGGGCACTGAAAACCAAGTTGCTGACCATCTCTCTCGCCTTGAAGAGGCTGGGAGACCTTCTGATGAGCTTGACATAGATGATGCTTTTCCGGATGAGAGGGTGTTGGCTGTACACATGGAGGTGGCGCCTTGGTATGCTGATATTGCAAATTATTTGGTCACAGGTATAATTCCAGAAGATATCAAAGCATACCAAAAGAAGAAATTCTTGCGGGATGCTCGGCAGTACTACTGGGACGAGCCTTATCTGTTCCGAACATGCGCTGACAACATCATTCGGCGATGTGTTCCAGAAAGTGAAGTGATGGCGATTCTAAAAGCATGCCATGACTCTCCGGTTGGGGGTCATCATAGTGGAACTCGGACTGCAGCTAAGGTACTTGAATGCGGTTACTACTGGCCGACCATATTTCATGATGCTAATTTATTGGTGCGGTCTTGTGACCAATGTCAGAGGCAAGGGAACATAGGCAGAAGGCAAGAGATGCCTATGAATTTTGTTATGGAGGTAGAGGTGTTCGATGTCTGGGGGATTGACTTCATGGGACCCTTCGTCAGTTCAGGTGGCATGAAATACATTCTGGTTGCTGTGGATTATGTTTCCAAATGGGTAGAAGCAGTGGCTTTACCTAATAACGAGGCCAAGAGTGTCATGGGGTTCCTCAAGAAGAACATATTTACTCGCTTCGGTACTCCGAGAGCTATAATCAGCGATGGTGGATCCCACTTTTGCAATAAAGCTTTCGCTGGATTGATGGAGAAATATGGAGTGAAACATAGGGTGGCAACACCTTATCATCCTCAGACCAGTGGGCAAGTTGAAGTATCCAATAGGGAGATCAAGAGTATTCTAGCAAAAACAGTCAATGCGAATAGAACTGATTGGGCCCGCAAGCTCGATGATGCGCTATGGGCATACCGGACTGCCTTCAAGACTCCGATTGGGACTTCACCCTTCAAGCTTGTATTCGGAAAAGCTTGTCACTTGCCGGTTGAACTTGAGCACAAGGCTATGTGGGCTTTGAAGAAGCTAAATATGGATTGGGAGGAAGCAACCAAGCTCAGGTTGTTCCAACTAAATGAGATGGATGAGTTTCGGTATCAGGCATATGAGAGTGCAGCACTGTATAAAGAAAGAATGAAGCATTACCATGATAAAAAGATCTTGAAGCGAGAATTTTACAAGGGTGATCCTGTATTGCTGTTTAACTCCCGGCTGAAGTTGTTGCCTGGTAAGCTAAAATCGAGGTGGTCTGGTCCATTTGAGGTGGTAGGTGTTTCACCCCATGGAGCGATTGAGTTAATGTCCGAAGATGGAACTCGGACATTCAAGGTGAATGGGCAGAGATTGAAGCACTACCACGGGATGGTGTCGGAGGATAGGATTGTTGATCGATACAGGTTAAAGCACCTCGGAACGAATGATGATCCGGTGCACACTGAGAAGGAGTGAATGATCACCACCGTCGTGCCGCGACGTTAAATCAAGCGCTTCTTGGGAGGCAACCCAAGTGTAATGTTTATTTTTTTTTCTGTTTTTTGTTATTTTCACCATATAGGGTAATGTTTGTTTTGGTGCAGGATGCAAAGGATAGACACTGGAGTTGATCTACGCCAGAATCTACGGTCCGTATATTATTTACGATCCGTAGATGGAAGCGTAGATTGAAGAAAAGTTTCCATGGTTCACTGTTATTGATCTACGCCAGAATCTACGGTCCGTGTAAAATATACGGTCCGTAGATGGAAGCGTAGACCAGGAGTCAGGTAAAAGCCCTTTCTGTCCTTGATTTACGCCACAACATACGGACCGTAAAATTTATACGGACCGTATGTTCCAGCGTGAAGCAAGGACCGTCAGATCGAATCACCGTCGCAGATCTACGGCCCGTATAAATTATACGGTCGTAGATTTGTCTCGTAAAAGGCCAGGTAAGTTTTAAGGACTAAATTTGCGGAAAAGAAAAAGAAAAGAAGCGAAGGGTATATATCAAAAGGCAGTTACCTTATTTGCTTCAACTTCCACCCCCACAAATCCGTTTCTCCACCATTCCCATTCAAATTCCCTACATTTACTCCCTCTAATCCATCCACTACCAAACCACATCCCTAACATCACTCCCCATATTAATCACAAAATCTCCCCTACACCACCATATCCACTAAACCGAACCATCTTCACCAACCCCAGTTGAAGCAAGCAACGATCAGGCAGTGTTTACCCTTTCGTACTAATTCTCATCAGTATAGTTACTCATCTCCGTCCTACCAGGTTTGTAAATCCCCTTATACCCTAGTATTGATCTCATATGTATCGTGAACACCTTTATGGGTACTGTCAGAAACTTTTCTGGGGTAAGGTAAAGATTTTGAAATATGACGGGGTGGGGATTTGGTATTGTGCTTAACCTAGGCCTCATGGGAAACGACAAGTTCGAAACTCCCATTGGGTCGGTGGGCATTGCGAGTGTGTAGGTCTGTGAAGGATACACCCATTTGTGATGCCCACCAACTGTCCGATAGAATGCTCGAATGAGAAAATAGCGTAGATTGGGGTGAAGTCTGAGTAACCCCGACACGATACGAGCAAAATAATATGGTTCCATGTCTAAAATCAAGTTTTGAATTTAAGAGCTGGTCGGGGAGAAGAATGGGTAATTGAGTTCAGAGTAAAAGTAGGTATACGGATGAATTTACAGACCGTAGAAATCATACGGACCGTAAATTTGTGTCGTGTATATTTTTTGTGCACTGCATCCCTCTGTTCCTGTTTTACGATATAACTTACGGACCGTAACTTGTGTCGTAAAACATTTGCCTCAGTTCCCATATTTTCTGTCCAAAACTTACGACGAGTTTTACGGACCGTAAAAATTGTACGGTCCGTATAAATTCATCATAGATTCTCCAGGATGAAACATGTCTTTCTGTTCCAAATCTACGGTCTGTTTTATGGACCGTATGTTTTTCACGACCCGTATAAAAAATAAATTTTTTTTTTGTATTTTTGCATCTTTGTCTACTTTACGAGTACTAACATGTCGTACACAGGAATGGCGAAAACAAGAGGTCGTACTCAGGGCCGAGGGCGAGGCCAAACCCAAGTCCAATCTAGGCTCCGTGATGAAGACCAGGCTCCTATCGCCCGGACCACCCGGTTGCGAAGAGCTGCCCAAACTTCAGACCATCCACCATCTGATAAAGAGACTAGCGACGATGGGGAGCACTCATCAAGCTCTCTCGATTTGCCGAGTCGAAGAGACGACTAATGCACCGGATGAATTTGATCTTGAAGAGGCGGCACGCACACGCGAGAGCGAATGAAGGAGCGATCTGAGCATGCCATTAGGTTCTCGGTCCCAGGTTCAAAAGAAATATATGATAAGGGGCTAGAACCAAAGGAAGGAGGACAGGGTTTCCATAGGAACATCTATGAGGAGCGACGAATCAGTTTCGAAGGGTTGGAACACTTCCCAACCATACAAGCCATTATTGATCACCATGGATGGGGATTCCTTAGCCAACCACTCGGTTTATATGAGTCCACTGTTGTGAGAGAATTCTACGCCAACTATGCGGCGGAGATCAACAACAGGTACGAGCCATCCCAACAAGAAAAGACGGTGGTCGGCTCCCGAGAAGGTGACGATTAGAGGTGAACGGGTTGATTTCTCCCGGCAAGGCCATCAACGATTCTGCCGGGGACAACTATGAGCCGCCGGCGAACACTGATGAGTTAGACTACAGATTGGCAGGGAACAGGGCTGACCAGATGAGAGAACTACCATGGGTGGCCTCGGTGATTGCTAGAGGAAATCCAGTGTGGCGCACAAATTCTAGTGCCCCGATAAAAAAGAAAGATCTTTCGGTTGAGGCACAGTTCTGGTGGAGTGTCCTAATGCACAGGCTACAACCAACTCAGACAGATAATCAGCTAACCATAACCCAGGCGATTATAGTGGCGGCCATCATGTCCCGGTATGCAGTGGATATAGGAAAGTTGATAGCGGATGAGGTTCGGGTGCGGGCAACTCAGCCTGGCCTTTCGCTAGTGTTCCCATGCTTGATTACCGCTCTTTGCTTGAAGCTTGACATCCAGAAGTTCCCCTGCGGGACCATAAGTTCGAGGCTATGCACGTCTACGATTTGATAAAGAGCAAGGATCAAAAGTGAAGGATAGATTAGCATTTGCGGCCGAGGGGTGTGACGGCCCAAGCATTTGTGCCATCCGAGTATGATCGACCGAGGACGAGGGCACGACATTAGAGAGATCACTAAGGGTGTTGAGAGGCTGCCACGCGCGCACCGGTCCCGACAGCGGTTCGGGTCATCGTCGGGCCCCACCTCTTCTGCAGCCCCTGCGGTTACTACTGAGCCGGTTCCCACGCCTGCACCACCTGCCACTAGAGTGACTTCCACCTCTACGGCACTTCCTGGGGGTATAATGATTCCATTTAACAGACAGAACTTCCACGACTCCTATGTGAAGGCGGACAGAGCCGATCGACAGATCACTAGCCTATTGGGGGAGTTGGAGGAAGTTATAGCACGGGCAGTTCGTAAGGAAATGGAGTCCCTTACCCAGTCTCACCGTCAGATACACTCACGGATTGATGGTGTCGAGAGGCGAGTTTTAGAGTTGGAGAAGGTTTCGTCTTCAGCAGACCTGAATTCAGTCAAGAAAGAGATTTCTCAGCTGAAAGACGATATCCTTGCGATTCAGGTAAAGGAGGGGGGCATGTTTGAGAATCCCCCTCAATCAGCTATGCCGATTGATTTGGCATCCTTGGTGCCCGTGGTGCGATTATCTAGGGAGGAGCCTTCGGCCCAAGACAGAGGAAAAAGGCCGAGGTCAGAGGACGATGATGACGAGGTCGACATAGTGGAGTTAGAGGAGCGCCAGCTGAGGCATGCCACGCGGCAATCTTTGGTTGACTTCCACTACACAGGGGCGTCGAGCAGTGTGGACCCCCCTGTCGAGCAGACGGTGCCTAGCATTGAGGTGCCAGAGGAGGCCGGGACTTCTGTTCCACCAGCGGACCCCTTCCCCGCGGACTCGGACGAGCATCCGGCGGCACGATTGACCCCGGCCACCCATTTTGAGGCGGTGCAGTGGAGGCTCCGTGTTATATCCCGTATCTTTACATTGGGACATTATAAAGCTAAGTGCGACAAGTTAAAGACAAAGCGGTTTTAGGGTTCCGGTAGGGTTTTCACCTCCCGATTTCGTTTCATGCACAAGTTGCCTATGGATTTCGTTTGGTATAAGAAAATTATTGGAGAATAAGGATCAATTGACCAAGATTGGATGACTAAGTGAGATTAAGAACTTAATTACATCCTTAGTAAGCTTAAGTGGCCGTGTGGGCCCCACTTGTGGTTTGGCCAACTCTTATTGGCTAAGAACTTGGGTGGGACACATGTCCACTTTGTGGACTGCATATATAAGGAGGATTGTTGAGTCATAATTCAATTAGAAGCTCATTTCAACATTACAAAGTTAGAGAAATTAAGAGATAGAGAGGGAGAGTCTCGGCCATAGGCGGCCGAGAATGAGCTTGCTCCAAATTGATCCAAAAAAATTATTTTCCAAGCAAATTAACTCCTCATCAAGTGTATAAGGACGTGTAGTAGTTGTTGGGAAGAGACAAGGAGGTGTAGCATTCAATAGAGTTGAAGATTCGGCCAAGGTTGAAGGACAAGTTGCAAGGTAAGAATGATCATTGTTCTTGTGTGGTATGATGGTTTGAGTGTATAATTCATGCATGTTGTTGTTGAATTGTTGTTGTGGTTGAACTTGAGGGTGAGCCGTGAGCTTGGTGAAGCCATGGTTGGTTCCATTTTGCATGTATTATTGGTAAATAAATGTATGTCAACATGCAATTGAACAAAGATTGTAGAAGTTGGTTTATGATGTGCATGTTAGAATTGGGCTGTTTTCTTAAAGTTTAAGTGAGCCATGTGTTGTAGATTTGAATGGAATTATGTTTGGTCTTCTTGTACATGTATTGGAAATGGATTGAAGGTGTTGTAGTGTGGATAAATGAGTGAAAATCATGGAGTTGTAGGGATGGCATTGAAGCCGTGTAAGGGGGCTGTTTTAGGGGAGTTTATGGACTGTTTTGTGCCAAGTTTTGATTGTTGTTGTTATGCACATTGTGGTATATTGCATGTATGTTGAATATGTGAATTAAGGTGTTAATGAAACAAATCATGTTGAGGTGTATAGGCAGTCCAAAACCGTGGACTGTTTTGGGTACTAGAAGTGAAGTAATGTTGTTGAATATTGTTATGAACATGTAGTAAAAGTGAAATTGTATTGTTGTATGGGCTGATTGGCCGTGAGTTGGGACTGAATAGAATGATATACAAGCTGTCCAAAGTCCCCTAAGTCATGTTAAACAAGTTTGGAATGATATAAGAAAGAATGATTAGTAATGTTAGCTTGTAGCCCTAGTTGGTTTGTATGCGAACGAAACGTCGTCTAAATGTTTGAAAGGGATTGTGAGCGTCAGAGTGCGTGTTAAAATCCTTTGTAAACTAATTGTAGCTCTTGATATCTTGATATAGGATAAGTGTTGTTGGGCAGCAAGTACAAGTTATTATACGACTAAACGCTAAAGGTATGTAAAGTTATCCATTCTTTCTTTTTGGCATGTCCTAGAAGTAAGTATGATATAATCCAAGCCTCGGGGTAACTCCACTCTCTAACTCCTAGCATGACATGTGATTGTTATTCGTTCTTAATGTTGAAGCCTTGTTGGTATAATCGAGTTATGGTCTTGTTATTTATTACATAATTGACTAGTATGTGATGTACGAAGTTCTTATTCTTAAAAGGAATTGCATAGGTATGCTTGGTTGTCATAAAATGTAACATGCTAGGGTGATACATGTATATGAATCACGAGATGTTCCTTAATATAGTCTATAATGGTAATTAGGAAGAACTTAATGTGATTATTGCCCTGATGTTCGAGAGCTGGTTAAGTTTACTACCCGTCGAGTCTCAAAAGATAAATTGCATTTATGTGGTTGCTTATTATTCTGCTCATGCTTACTATATTATTCACCGAGTCCCTCATTAGAGGGCCAGAACACGTTATATGATGTACATATGTATTATGGAGTGTGATCAGTTGGCATCAGAGCCGGTGGTGGGGCAAACCCAATGGTGGGGCAAACCCAATGGTGGGGCAAACCCAATGGTGGGGCAAACCTAATGATGAGGCAAAATTCCACATTGGTTTAGGCCAATCCCACATTGGTTTAGGCCAATCCCTTTAGTTTAGCCAATCCCACATTGGTTTAGGCGAATCCCACATCGGTTAATGTCATCTCATATGGTAAGTTATGATATTATGATGTGTTACGGTATGATTATGATATGATTTTCTTACCGAGTCCCTTACTAAGGCGGGACACGTTATATATATATATATTACACAGAATGATTATGCAGCCTTGATTACAAAATACTATATTGACTTTGATATGAGAACGATACAGATGAAATATGTTCAGAGGCAAGTTTTGTGAAACTCCGTATTTTGCATTGGGTCATACACATCTTGTCTCAGATATGATTCTATTTACTATGTTTCATGCTTTACATACTCAAGACATATTCGTGCGGCTCCCCTTTCTTCGGGGAAATTTGGCCGCGTTTCATGCCGCAGTACGAACACTCGTTTCGAGATCCGCATTTCCTAGGATATCTACTCGGCTATTTCGAGTGCTCCTTTGTTCCGGAGCATAGTTCGTGGTATAGCCACTTTTGATATGCTCATATGTTGTCGTTCGAGGGTACGACGGGGCCTGTCCCCGTCATATGATGTCGTTGTTACTGCTTAGGGTACGTGGTCACATGTGTGGGTCTCGTGTGTAGTCGATGTTTTGTTGTGTGGACATGACTTGTGTTTGGGCGTACCTATTTGTAGTGGCGGCC
Organism: Lycium ferocissimum; assembly: GCF_029784015.1. Classification (NCBI taxonomy): domain Eukaryota; kingdom Viridiplantae; phylum Streptophyta; class Magnoliopsida; order Solanales; family Solanaceae; genus Lycium; species Lycium ferocissimum. The sequence goes on from NW_026716191.1 coordinate 16,475, forward strand.
TTGCGCGGGCTTGCGTAGATATATGTTTATTATGGCGGCTATGTATGAAGGTAGCCTTCTCGGCTTATGTTTTTTGTTGGAACGTTCCCCTATATATATATATAATGACCTTGCACGCTTTTGTGCGATATTAGCCGTTAAAGGTTGTAACTCTTGAAGATAGGTAGCTTGGATATGCGTAAACGTCTTGTCTTTATGCTTATATCAGTTCGTTCATACTAGTAGTGTATGATTATAGATAACAAGTGTGTACGAGTGTCCAGCTCGGGCACTAGTCATGGCCTACGGGGTTGGGTCGTGACAAAAGTGGTATCAGAGCGGTTCATCCTCGGAGTGTCCACGGGCAGGTGTCTAGTAAGTCTTGTTTATCGATGTGTTGTGCACCACGTTTATAAACGAGGAAAGCATAGGACATTTTGGATATCATCTTTCCTTCTTGTTCTAGATCGTGCGATAGAGAGGCTGTATTATTAGGATAATTCCCTCCTAACGGACTATTATGTTTACGAGCGATGCCTCCGAAGAAGGCGACGAGCCGCGGAAGGGCAAGGCAATAGCGGGGAGACCGCCGACCCGGAGGACTACTAGGGCCTATGCTCAATACGGCATTCGAGGTTAGACTCCACTCGGCGAGCCTCCGCTACACCACCATTAGCGGAGGAGCCTGAGCGACGACGGATCGATGGGGACTGTTCCAGACCACCGGCACACGAGATCCCGGTACGAGCCTTGACTCCCCGGTCGGGGGCGGAGGATGGAGCATGAGAGACGCGGTACGGCTATTGACTAGATTAGTGTCGGGGCGGGCTCGTGAACACGGATTTGGAGGTGATTGCGAACGGACACGATAGTTTGAGAGTTCGAGATTTCTTGACATGTAACCCCCGAGTTTTATGGGTCACGGCCGCCAGAGGATCCGGGATTTTGTATCCGAGATGTTGCGCACGTTGAGGGTAATGATACCGGGGGCGGTACGTGGAGTTGGCTTCGTATCGATTGCGTGATGTGGCTGTACGTGGCGGTATGAGTCACGGGGTTGTCTGGGCGAGGATGCTCCTCCGGCCCATGTGACGAGTTCGTGAAAGCCTTTTTGGGCCATTTTCTGCCTCTCCGGAGATAAGACGAGCTGAAGTTGACGATTTCTACGGTTGAGACGAGGGATGAGCGAGAACTGTACGAGATTATAGTCTCGAGTTTGACTCGTTGGCACGGTATGCGCCCACTTTGTAGGTATACATGGGCGATAGGGTACATCGTTACGTGATGGGGGGGGCTGGATCTGTATTTGATTGATGGCTGTATGGCAATGGCTTCTCAACCCGGCATGGACATCGTTCGAGTGCTAGCATATGCACAGGGAGTTGAGGACCGAATGTTACACCTCGTATTTTTGCATATTCGAATATCCCGAGTCAATGGCGAGAAGTCAAGGACAAGACTATGTTCTAGAATTATTTTAATGCATTAGTAGGTTATGAGCATTATTTATGGACGTTGGTAGTATGGAAATAATGAGAAAGGTTAAGAGTAAAAAAAAGGAAAATTCGGAAAAGGGTTCACGGAAATATTATGGAAGGCTAAGGGTAAAATGGGAATTTCACAAGAAGTCTTGAAAATTCTTGGAGAATGTCATGTTGGCCGAATGGTTTGCCATATTTTATTAAATGGGGGTTAATTGTAAATTATGAGAATTGCATGGATTAAACTTGCTTAAGAAGACACTTAGTCTTCTTTGTTAATTTCTAAGAAATTTCAAGAAAAAGAGAGAGGAAAAATCTAGAAGAATTTGGAGAAAAAAATGGCACATGATCAGCCACATGCTTATAT
>NW_026716192.1:0-18508 GCF_029784015.1 Lycium ferocissimum
TTTATAAAGGAAGTGCTGCCCAAATTTCCGTAGGACCATGTGTTAGTTTGGAAATGAGCTCTTAAGTGCTTATGGTTGACGTTGGTATTTGTTAATGTTATGTAGATCTTGGAGAATTCGAGATATAAGTTTGATTTGGATTAGCGTTGTGTGCAAGCGAGGTATGTAAAGCTTAACCCTTCTTTCTTTTGGCATGTCTTAGTTGAATATAGGCTACAATACGAGCCTCGAGGAAATTCCATTCTCATAATCCGATCATGTCTATGATTCGCGTTGTCTTTTGGTACTCGTATGTTGATGTGAGAAAATATTGGTTTTGATGTTGTTGGAAAAATTGATTTTAAAGTTGCATAAAAACTTGGTTTTCAAAAGAGTTTTATCCTTAAACGATGTTGAAACTACGAACGCTCATAACTTCCGCTAAGGGCTCGGATTGCCTCGATATCGTCGTGGGAGGTTGTATGACGCGTGACGAGTTTGTTTTCCATAGGCGGGCCCGGCTCGGGTTGACACTCGTCCGTGGGTCCCGCGACCTTCCTTTGTACTTTTCTGATGACGTTTGGAAGAGTTTGGTATGACGATTTTCCCAATCCCCAAGTAGGGTCATTTTACTTACTTTTTGAACCTATGATAATGATTTTATGCATATGGTTACTCACGACTCTCTCGTGCGGTTTGTTGGGTACATCGTTCGCCGGTTCCCAGGCCGGTTTGCTGTCGTGCGCACTATGATATATTCCGGTGTTATGCTGTGTTACGGTTCCCGAGACCTCGCCATAGGGCCGGGTTCCGTTTATGGAGTTATGCTGTGATATGGCTTGCGATGTGTTGTGATGATGTGTTGAGTTTGGGGTTGTACGGAGATTTGAAACCTTCTGGTGTTATGCTGTGTTATGGCGCCATCGACGGGCGGGCGACCATATTTTCTGTGCCCTGCGCATGCTTTTGTATTTTGAAAATAAACATTTGGCATTTTGGAAAGGTACTTACTTTCGGTACTTGTTTCGAGTGTGTGTGACTCAGATTTATTTACTGTATTTCCTGCTTTGCATACTCAGTACATATTTCGTACGCATCGACCCCTTTCTTCGGGGCCGCGTTTCATGCCCAGCAGTACGTACGCCCGGCTTGATGATTCGCCGACTTAGGGCACCTATCCCCGCCGTGTTTGGAGTGCTCCTTTCATTTTCGGAGCTACATCTTGGTATATACTCGTTCGTTGCATATGTGTGTGCGTGTGTTCAGGGCACGGCGGGGCCCCGTCCGTCATATGAGTCCGTTGGTTTGTCCTCAGAGGTCCGTAGACGGATATGTGGGTGTGTGCTCACCTTGTGTGTGTGTGTTTGTATATTATATGTTTTGGGGCCGATGCGCCACCGTTAGCCTTGTCGGCTTTCGATACATTTGTGTTTTGAGTTTGAGACGTGTTTGAGACAATGTTTGATATTTGTATGCGCGTAAGTCAGCTGTGTGTGATTCAAGTTTGATGAATGCGTTTGGGTGCCCCACTCGGGCACTAGTCACGGCCTACGGGGTTGGGTCGTGACATTTCTTCACTTAGTTCTTCACTTGGCCAAGGTTGAGGACTTGCATGAACCAAGGACTTGCTTGCCCTAACAATTGTTCCATGATGTTTAGCACCTTCCAATTAGTGGAAAACATAGAAGAAAATATTTTTTTGATGGTCAAATCTTGGCCCCAATTTTTTGAGCTTTGGCCGTGAGCCTTGCTCTCTCTTTCTCAAAGTTTCTTGATTTTTCTCCCAAGTTAAGAAGATGAAGAATAAGATAACTAAGTCATCTTTTATTTTCATATTATAGCCATCCATGTGGCCATGGCCCACCCCAAGGTGGCCGGCCACATGGCCCCTTACAACTATATTTTTTTGTTCCTTTTTTTCATGAATAAATGCTTTCCAAAAATAAAATTTAACCCCAAATGTTTCCTTAATGCTTCCATGCCAATAAACTCATACACAACTGTCACACCCCGATCTCACTAGGGTGTGATGGGCACCCGACCCCGCAACCGGAGCCGAGCGAACCCACTGACTCTTTCTACGTACTAATTTTTTTTTGAAATCTCTACGTCAAGTATACATAACAAGACTGCTGAAATATTCCTTTGTTGCTTTAGAATCAAATAAAATATGTGACTGTACAAAACTTGTATCATGGTACAAACTGACTCCCGAAACCCACGACTCTGTCTGCAAAGTCTCTAACTTCAAACAAGACATCATGGCATAGCACGCTGACTCGGCGACACCCCAGAACAAATGGAGTTTGCCAACTTCGCTGGAACATCTTCTATCCTGGCTTCTATCCGTCCGGTGTACTGCGCGTGGCATGAACGCACCCGAAGAAGAGGGCCGCACGAGCAATGTACCGAGTATGTAAGACATGAACAAGAATAACATAGTAAGAGTTGTAGAGCATATCATGTAAGAGAGTATTTTGTACACGCGAGACATATTATGGGAAGTCGTATCCGTACATATGGAACATATCACGTGTAAAACAAGAACCGGCAGTAGTAATAACTGTATGGAAACATAGACCGTATCATAGGATAAAGGAGTAACTCGTACATGTGAGTGCCACTCAGGGCGGAGGCCATGCATGCCTAGCTTTTTCTTTTTCTTTTTCTGAACACGGTGTTTCTTATTCTTGTACATAGAATACGGATACCTTTCGGAAAACGATTACTTTTTACTCGCATTTACGTACGCCGAATTCATCGGCTCTCCCACCCCCCTCCCCAACAAGTCCTGTGTAACATATTATATATATATATATATATATATCATACATCACATAAATGTACGCGCGTACGGCTCTCCCATATCCCGCGTCCGGCATCCCGCGTCCGGATGATAAGCCACCGAATCAGTGGACATAGTTGCCCTTCCCCATTCCCCATATACATATACATGTACATTCATCAATATCATGTATCATATACATTGTCACATAAACAGCATGCATGGGAGCCCAAGGAAAGTCATGTGTCTATCGGAGTGACGTAAGGTCGGTGACCTCCGATTATATTATGGATTAATCGGGATCGCTTTGTCTCACCTTGGAGGAACTGGTAATAAGGCGAGACTATCAATGGAGAGTGACGTCATGAGCAAACATAGAATAGGACCACATGGCAAAATAGCTCATATACTTGGAATCTTTAAAAATAGTCATCGTTCATGAGTAGAGCCGGAAACTCAAAAGAAATAGCTTAACATTCCATAGCGTCATATACGTGGTAGGAACATATTCTTGACATTCTCATTATAGACTTCTCCTCATATCTGGGATCATCATTATCATCATGTCATCATAGAACCATGGTCGTCGTTTTTGTCATTAAGACTTCCAATATTGTAAAACTTGGTTTTTGGAGAAAAATGAATATTTTGAAAAACACTTGTAACCCCTTTAGGAAGGAAAATCATACATCAGGGGTCAAGAGTGTAGTTAAAACGACTATTGTTTGGCAAATGGGATAATAACCAAGAACTTTATTGACTATAGTGCGGAAATAAGCCAAACGGACAATAGACAGAATTTGGGAATAGTGGGCCCACCTCGAGTCAAATGAGGGGGCGTACATGCTTTGCGTATAATGTGTTTCATGACACTACTTATGAGAGTCTTAGGGTAGTCGGGTGTTATTCATGCGAGTTCTAGATGTTTAGGGAGCTTTTCCAACATTCCATACAATTTCTATTTCAATTCTACTGAATGAATAGTAACCAATTTCAATCTCGGATTTCTAAGAAAGGAATTGTCCCCGAGGCCCGTGTTCAAACCTACCACGTCTAAGACATGCCAAGAAAGGAAGGTAAAGTCTTACATACCTCTTTTCGCTCCTTCTGCTACTCCAAATCCAATTTGCAAGTCCGCCAAAATCTACGATTTGGTCACATTTACCAATTGTCAATTTAAGCATCTAGAAGTTGAAATTTGAAGTAATCATTTGCCTACCGAAATTTCGACAGCATCTCCCCTGTAATTACACCATACCACCAAGTTCAACTTGGCTAATTTCAATCAATCAACAATCCGGGAATTCAACCCGGCCAAACTAACAACATTACCAACAATCACACTAACAATTTCAAGCAACATACTACTTCCTTCAAGACTTTCCAACTCCAATAAAAACAATAACAACCTTGTGATTTATATCCCAACAACACCATACTAACATCATTGTATTCCATATATGCAAGAACATTATATTCCACCATCATAAGCTTTTAACATGAAATCCACAATCAACTTTCAATTCATCATACCCATACCATTCGGCCATGCACACACATGTATATTTTTCATGAATTTTCCTCCTTTTCTTTTCATTACAACAACAACAACAACAACCACATGCTACATAGAATTAATCCATTCTTACTACACAACATCACACATACACGTCCAACACTATATATATACGACCACACACCAACACACATATTTTCATAATTTTTGCCCATTTCATCCTCACATGATCCATAATAACAACAACTAAAATGCCAAGTGAATTTAATTCATCATTTCTATACCATGCAACACATTTTCGGCCAAACACCATACATATGCATATTTCATGAATTTCATGAATTTCTTCATCCTACAACACTCATAATCACCCATAACACATAGAAGAAGGTTAAATTCTTACCTTTCCCTTTCAAGTTTCCTCTTAGTCAAGGTTACGGATTTGTCCAAGTGAAGGATTTTCTTGCTCCAACAACTCTTCCATGTTGTAGAGGACCTCCAAATGAGCTAGAATATTAGGAGGGAATAATTTTTCCTCATCAAATTTCCATGGCTAGATTTTTCTAGCCATGGCCGAAACTTGGCCCTCTTTCTCTCTCTTTTTTTTTCCATCTTTCTTGTTCTTTCTTTCTCTCTTTCTTAAAATATGACCACATATATATACATATGTCTTCCACTACTTATCCATATTTATGCTTAGGTCCCTCAAATTTGGTCACATGCCTCTCTTCTTTCCTTTCTAGATTTTTGTTCTCTTTTCTTGAAATTTCTTCAAGGCAACAAAGATGACTTGTTGTGTCATCTTCTTTTTTTTCTTTTTTTTTTCTTTTGTCACATGGCCAATATGTCCCTTTTAGAATTTTCATGAACCTTTTGTGAGATTATCATTTTGCCCCTCAACTCTTCTCAATATTACCATTTTATCCCTAGCCTTCCGCATTATTTCCACGGCCCATTTGCGAATTTCTCTTCTTGCCCTTAGCCTTTCTCAATATTTTCCATACTACCATTGCCCGCAATTAATATTCCTAACAACTCGCACATTAACTCGAAATATTCAAATGTACGAAATGCGAGGTATAACATCCTTCCCCCCTTTGGAACATTCGTCCTCGAATGTTCGACTAGTCTTACGGGGTCTCATAAGCACCTCAGGGGAGCTCCCTTTTCGAAGTTATTTTCCATCATTCATATTAGCTCTTAAGCTATCCAATACCGTTCCCTTTGTCATATTCTTTTTCTTTATATATGCCCATTTTCTGGCGTCGCACTACTCAAAGTTGGTGCGAACTTCTCATATTACCTTAAACATTATCCGGACTTCTATCCACTTAGTGTCGGTTTTTCCGACCTTACTAATTCACTTCAATGAAAAGTCTCAGTTGTAACTCAAGCGTTCATACCCAACACACTACCGTATCAACTGTCTGTACCTCATTCTTACATTCCTCTCACCCGCTTCCCCCCTTTTTGGGGTGTATCTATACTATTCATTTATACTTCGTCTCATATCCTCATTCCCAATCTCAATCTATAGTAGAATAATAACAGCTTACTTTGCAACACTTGCACCATTTACTATATATTCGAACTTCGGTACCCTTACTGAATTAATGCCTTCTGTACCGTAACTTCGGTTGCTGAGATTCACATGTCCACCAATACAATCGTATTTGGGGTTTCTTACGCCTTCATATATACATATATATAAGTACTATAAACTAGTCCACAAAATACGTCCAAACGCTGTTCAAGCCTATCCTAATTCCGTGATCGTGATGCACTTCCTGTCTCTTCACCAAGCAAGTTTGCCTCGTCTTACGCGTCTTCTTATGGTCTCCAACCATCCCATATGATCTAGTTTCCCTTAAACTACCCTAACTTCTCATTTATCTCTTAAGTTTAAATATATCGAATTTCTCGCATACTTCCCAGGGGGTCACCCATCCTAGGATTGCTCCTACCTGAGCACGCTTAACCTCGAAACTTTGCTGAAATTCGATGCCTTAATGCTGATATTTTCGCGTCTCCTTCCTCGTATACCCTTTATTACCCGATCTAGAGCCAACCGAAACTTTACGGCTTAACTTCCGAGACGTTTTCGTAATACGTCCTTTCTTTTACAATGACTGTTTTGCCCTTTTCTTTTCCCGATGTCCACCTCTCGCCTGCATGTATGACTATTTCCTGTCTGGCGCCCAGCTCCACGTAACAGAACAAGTATACCAGTCCAATCTTACCTTTTCTGACTTTCCATATCATCATTCGCCTTTTTCCGCCGATACTGGGCGTCTCCGGAAATCAACGATTAATTCTTCCTATGGCTTGGCTCTATCGCACGATCTAATGACAGAAAGAAGGTCAACCATTCCTAAATGCCCCGTAGCCTCCTGTTTATAAATGTGGCCGGCTTCACACCCATAAACAGGACTCTACCGGACACGACTTTGTAGACAACCCTTGACCGACCTCGCTCGATACCACTTTGTCACACCCCGATCTCACTAGGGTGTGATGGGCACCCGACCCCGTAACCGGAGCGAGCGAACCCACCGACTCTTTTCTACGTACAAATTTTTTTTTTCTTAATCTCTACGTCAAGCATACATAACAAGACCGCCGAAATATTCCTTTGTTGCTTTAGAATCAAATAAAATATGTGATCGTACAAAACTTGTACCATGGTACAAACCGACTCGAAGCCCACGACTCGTCTCCGCAAAGTCTCTAACTTCAAACAAGACATCATGGCATAGCACGCCGACTCTGCGACACCCTGCAACAAATGGAGTTTGCCAACTTCGCCGGAACATCTTCTATCCCGGCTTCTATCCGTCCGGGTGTACCGCGTGGCATGAACGCAGCCCCCGAAGAAGAGGGGGGTCGTACGAGCAATGTACCGAGTATGTAAGACATGAACAAGAATAACATATAGTAAGAGAGAGAGCATATCATGTAAAGAGAGTATTCTGTACACGTGAGACATATTATGGGAAGCTGTATCTGTACATATGGAACATATCACGTGTAAAACAGTAACCGGTGCAGAGTAATAACTGTATGGAAACATAGACCGTATCATAGGATAAAGGAGTAACCTGTACATGTGAGTGCCACTCAGTATGGAGGCCATGCATGCCTAGCTTTTCCTTTTTCTTTTTCTCGAACACGGTTTCTTATTCTTGTACATAGAATACGTATACCTTTCGTAAAACGGTACTTTTTACTCGCATTTACGTACGCCGAATTCATCGGCTCTCCCATCCCCCCTCCCCAACAAAGTTGTCCCAAGTGTATCATATTATATATATATATATATATATATATATCACATAAACAGACGCCGCGTACGGCTCTCCCATATCCCGCGTCCGGGCATCCCGCGTCCGGGATGATAAGCCAGCTGAATCAGGTGGACACAGTTGCCCTTCCCCATTCCCCATATACATATACATGTACATTCATCAATATCGTGTATCATATACATTGTCACATAAACAGCATGCATGGGAGCCCAAGGAAAGTCATGTGTCTATCGGAGTGACGTAAGGTCGGTGACCTCCGATTATATTATGGATTAACCGGGATCGCTTTGTCTCACCTTGGAGGGACTAGTAATAAGGCGAGACTATCAATGGAGAGTGACGTCATGAGCAAACATAGAATAGGACCACAGGGCAGCAGTTCATATACTTTGGAATCTTTAAAAATAGTCATCGTTCATGAGTAGAGCCGGAAACTCAAAAGAAATAGCTTAACATTCCATATCGTCATATACGTGGTAGGAACATATTCTTGACATTCTCATTATAGACTTCTCCTCATATCTGGGATCATCATTATCATCATGTCATCATAGAACCATGGTCGTCGTTTTTGTCATTAAGACTTCCAATATTGTAAAACTTGGTTTTTGGAGAAAAATGAATATTTTGAAAAACACTTGTAACCCCTTTAGGAAGGAAAATCATACATTGGGGTCAAGAGTGTAGTTAAAACGACTATTGTTTGGCAGTGATAATAACCAAGAACTTTCATTGACTATAGTGCGGAAATAAGCCAAACTAGACAATAGACAGAATTTGGGAATAGTGGGCCCACCTCGAGTCAAATGAGGGGGGGTACATGCTTTGCGTATAATGTGTTTCATGACACTACTTATGAGAGTCTTAGGGTAGTCGGGTGTTATTCATGCGAGTTCTAGATGTTTAGGGAGCTTTTCCAACATTCCATACAATTTCTATTTCAATTCTACTGAATGAATAGTAACCAGTTTCAATCTCGGATTTCTAAGAAAGGAATTGTCCCCGAGGCCCGTATTCAAGCCTATTACATCTAAGACATGCCAAAGGAAGAAGAGTGAAGTCTTACATACCTCTTTTCGCTCCTTCTGCTACTCCAAATCCAATTTGCAAGTCCGCCAAAATCTACGATTTGGTCACATTTACCAATTGTCAATTTAAGCATCTAGAAGTTGAAATTTGAAGTAATCATTTGCCTACCGAAATTTCGACAGATCTCCCCCCGTAATTACACCATACCACCAAGTTCAACTTGGCTAATTTCAATCAATCAACAATCCGGGAATTCAACCCGCCAAACTAACAACATTACCAACCATCACACTAACAATTTCAAGCAACATACTACTTCCTTCAAGACTTTCCAACTCCAATAAAAACAATAACAACCTTGTGATTTATATCCCAACAACACCATACTAACATCATTGTATTCCATATATGCAAGAACATTATATTCCACCAACATAAGCTTTTAACATGAAATCCACAATCAACTTTCAATTCATCATACCCATACCATTCTACGTGCACACACATGTATATTTTTCATGAATTTTCCTCCTTTTCTTTTCATTACAACAACAACAACAACAACCACATGCTACATAGAATTAATCCATTCTTACTACACAACATCACACATACACGTCCAACACTATATATATACGACCACACACCAACACACATATTTTCATAATTTTTGCCCATTTCATCCTCACATAATCCATAATAACAACAACTAAAATGCCAAGTGAATTTAATTCATCATTTCTATACCATGCAACACATTTTCGGCCAAACACCATACATATGCATATTTCATGAATTTCATGAATTTCTTCATTCTACAACACTCATAATCACCCATAACACATAGAAGAAGGTTAAATTCTTACCTTTCCCTTTCAAGTTTCCTCTTAGTCAAGGTTACGGATTTGTCCAAGTGAAGGATTTTCTTGCTCCAACAACTCTTCCATGTTGTAGAGGACCTCCAAATGAGCTAGAATATTAGGAGGGAATAATTTTTCCTCATCAAATTTCCATGGCTAGATTTTTCTAGCCATGGCCTAAACTTGGCCCTCTTTCTCTCTTTTTTTTTTCATCTTTCTTGTTCTTTCTTTCTCTCTTTCTTAAAATATGACCACATATATATACATATGTCTTCCACTACTTATCCATATTTATGCTTAGGTCCCTCAAGTTTGGTCACATGCCTCTCTTCTTTCCTTTCTAGATTTTTCTTCTCTTTTCTTGAAATTTCTTCAAGGCAACAAAGATGACTTGTTGTGTCATCTTCTTTTTTTTCTTTTTTTTTTCTTTTGTCACATGGCCAATATGGCCCCTTTTAGAATTTTCATGAACCTTTTGTGAGATTACCATTTTGCCCCTCAACTCTTCTCAATATTACCATTTTATCCCTAGCCTTCCGCATTATTTCCACGGCCCATTTTGCGAATTTTTCTTCTTGCCCTTAGCCTTTCTCAATATTTTCCATACTACCATTGCCCGCAATTAATATTCCTAACAACTCGCACATTAACTCGAAATATTCAAATGTACGAAACGCGAGGTATAACAACAACTCATGCCTATAAAATAACTAAAAGTCTCTACTTCGTCTCCCGGAATAATCTTGTCCTTAACTTATCGTAATTAACTGGGAATGTCACAATGTACAAAAGTACGGGATATAACATCCTCCCCCCCTTTGAAACATTCGTCCTCGAATGTTAAACTAATCTTATAGGGTCTTGTAGATACTTCGGAGGGAGGGTCCTCTTTCTATCGCCATCACACATAGCCCCTTTATCAATTAACGTAACCAATTAGGGAATTTGATCGCTTGTAGGCACAGGAGACAGGTAGGGATATGCATTCTGCATCTCTTTTCTGCCATTGCTCCGCCACAGTACCTTAACGAAGGTTACGCCTGTAGTACGTAATCTTTTCGCCTGACGACTCAGTATAGTTATAGACTGTTCCTCGTAGGCTAATTCCTCTATCGCCTGGATATCACTTATAGGACGTACTTTGGAGAAGTCACCAATGCATTCGCGAAGCGTTAACACGTGGTAGACCGGATGCACTGCTCCCAAATGAGACGGTAGGTCTAATTCATAGGTAGTCTTGCCTACTTTACGGACGATCTGATAAGATTCAATATGCCTCGGACTGAGCTCCTCCACCGAATCTCATAGCCCTCTCCAAAGGTGACACTTCCAAAGATACCCAATCGTCGACTTGAAACTCCTGGTGTCGGCGTCGAGTATCTACATATGACTTCTGTTGCCTCCGAGCTGCTACTGACCGCCCCCGAATGAGTTTCACTTTGTCAGCTAATGACTGAATCATATCTGGCCCGATCAACTTAATTTTGCCAACATCGAACCAGCCAATCGGTGACCTGCCCTTTCTACTATACTAAGCTTCATACGGCTCTCTGGATGCCAGAATGGTAGGTATTGTTATATTCGAACTCGCAAATGGCAAATAATCATCCCAGCTGCCTCGAAGATCAGCAACGTAGGCCCGCAGCATGTTCCTTAACGTCTGAATAGCAAGCTTGGTTTATCCGTTAGTCTGAGAGTGGCATACTGCGTCGATATCCATCTGTGACCTCATCCTTTTACGGAGTGACCTCCAGAAGTTGGCTGTAATTGAGCTTCTCCGTCTGAGATCATAGATGTGGGAGCTTTATGAAGTTTCTCTATACAACCGCGCATATCCTTTGACTGGATACGTGGTCTTGAATATGCTCCTGTACCGACTCCTTGCGATTTAACAATGAGCGTCCTCAGTCCTTATGCCTTTGTTACCCTTCACCGTTTACATTCAGAATGCTCACCCAACCAAATTTTGTCGCTAGTGCGTACAATGGTTATGTTCTTCAAACTATTCCTCCTGATTCCTTCTCTGGACTATTTTCTCCCGACCTAAAGTAGGTATACACGTACTGGTTCTGCACCCTTCGCTATCCTTTACGGTACAACTACACTTCTGGCAACTCATAATTCGAGTTCAAGCTAAATCTTTGGGCTGCGAAAATTCTTACTCCTTTACGATTCTCTCATAATACAAGTATATTTGTTTCCGATCCCCTTGTATTGGCGATCGTTTCGAATGCTAGCCCCAGGCTAATAAATTTGCCCTTCAGGGCCGTGAGGACGCCATAATCTCTTCCAAGTTCACTAGGTTCTCCCCCCCTTTATTAAGGGGTCCTAATACACCAGTACTTATTCTTCGCAAGTTAGAAATCCCTTAGCACCATTACACGGCCTCGTCTTTCTTTCCTTTACTTCTTATTTTTCGTTGTGGTCATTATTCTTTCGCTCCTCTTACCGGGGTCTATCCTACAATTCTACACAATCCATTTTAGTTCCATACCGCTACACTCCATTTTTTTCTCACCCACCTACCTTCACATTCTTATCCAATTCGCGTCGTGCTTGACTCTTTCGCCCTTTCTTGACACTTTGGTCACCTTACCTACCGTCTACTTATTTTCTTTCTTTCCCAAATATCGTTATCTTGGAACTTCCCAAGCTCAACCCGTAGCGAAAATAGCACCGGCTTGCCTTATAACGTTATGCCATTTTTCATTTTCCTCCACTTGAACTTCCTTACCCTGTCTTATTAATGCCTTCCAATATGTCTCAATATCGATTGCTGGGATTCAACATAGCCATGTAAGGGATATCATGTACATACGTATACATAATCATTACCATCTTATTCCCAAAATATTTCCAACACCATTCAGCTTACCCTATTTCCAAAGCTATAGTGCACCTTCCTCCGCTTTCACTAATTCAATCTGTCTCGTTCTACACAACCTTTTAAGGTTTCTGCCCGCTTTGCAGCCTCTAATTGTTTCTTAGACTAACTTAGCTCCCCATTTGCTTCTTACGTCTGAATTGTAAGACTTTAAGAAAACTTCCCAGGGGGGTCACCCATCCTGAAATTGCTCCCACGCCAGCACGCTTAACTTTGGAATTCTGATGAAATTCGACGCTCTAACGTTAATATGATCGCGCCAACCTTGCCACATGACCTTCAGCACATAATTTGGGGTAAGTTGAAGTCTGAACAGATTTCGAACGCCCTTATAAGACACATCTCCCGCCGAACCGGAACGGTCTCTTACTCCAATCAATAATTTCCTAATACTCGCAATGCTTTCAAATTCTCGCTTATGTGGCATTTATCTTCCAATGGTAACCCGACATTCTCTTGGAATAATATTTTTATCCCCACCTGTACCATCTGCTTCTCTTGATAAAGTTATATTGCATCATCTGTTCCTTATGCCTACCGTCTTTGTCGCTTAGGGGTTCCATTATTTTTGAGGTGAAGTCTTATGCACGTAGTACCCCTTTGTCCTGTACGCCTTTTACGCTTACTGTATGCCCCACATAGGCTTCTAGCCCACTCACCAACACTCCAGGTTTGTCTCACTAATAGCCTTATCTTTTCACCGTGTCGTCGCACTACACCTTTACATTCATAACTATGTATTCCCTTTTCGTTCCATATTTACGCTTATCTAATTATGCCTCTTCCGGTAGTTCCTTCAGCATCCCTTGATCACCTTTCTCCAGTCTATGCCTATCCTCCTTTTCTGTGCACGAGGAAGTTCGTAATACCCCTACATTTTCGGAAAATATTACTCCCACATAATCCCTTGCTTACTTCCAAGTCATATTCCGTTCACCTCTACTTTCCTTTACGTTCTTATTGTGCCAGCCATTTCCTATCACTCCCTCTACTTCGTTGTTCGTCTCTCTATAATCTGGTCTTTCACAGTTCCGTCGCTGATAACACTCATACTCACAGCTACACCTGTCATCACCTATTACTGCGCTGTTATCTTACCCGCATTTCCTTTCTATCTCTTTCTTCCCAATTAATCCCTTCTTCTTTTTTTTATCACTAGTTCGCCCTCATACTTTAATTGCACGGATCACGTCATATCCTTTGGTTGCGTCCTCACTAGGCTTCGCTCATTTTCATAACATTCCTTATTATATTCACGCAATATCTTGTTCGTGGTCAATCTTATAATGTCACACTTTTTAACTTTTGCCCTTTCTAGTCAATCTTACTTCTAATATCCCACAAGCTGTCTTGTCAGTACATTCATATCCGTCACACATTTTTTTTGACTCATCTCTTAATGTCACAAACCCTTTTCCGAATTCTTTTTACCATATCAATATCAACCTCCTAATTACTCTTACCGCTATTTCCGTAGTTAACTTATTTTCCAAGGTCCACCGTACTTGCAACTTAGTCAAATTCTGTCTTTACTATTAACACGACCTTGCATGGCATATTACAAATCCCCACCTCATTCTCGTTTTATTCCTGGAAAAATTTCGGCAGAGTTTTCTCTATATTTCTTATTATCGCAAAACCTGTACGCAAGAAATACCAATAATGCCTCACAGGGCCAACATATTCATATGTATACACATCATATCACGTACCACACAGGGCTCCCAGTATCAATAATAGCATGAAAATGGTGAATTTACCTCGTATGTCCACCTGGGGCTGCACCTGTTACGCTTTTCTGTTTACTTTTCTTTTCTAAAGTTTTTGACTTTACATCTCGATGCCTTATTCGGCATATACCTCTCGTACCGTTGCTTACCTGTGTGCTTTGTAACCTCCAGTATCGTCAATCGCTTCCCTCTGTCAATGTCGCTCTCCTGCTGAAATCAAGGGTTAGTACGAGGAATCTCATTTCCTATGACTTGGCTCTATCGCACGATCTAAGACAGAAAAAAAAGGTCACTGATTCCTAAATGCCCGTGACTTCGTTTATGAGTGTGGCCGGCTTCACACCATAAACAGACTCGTCGGACACGGTGCCGTAGACATTCCGAGGACAAACCGCTACGATACCACTTTTGTCACGACCCAACCCCCGTAGCCGCGACTAGTACCCGATCCGGGCACCCGTACACACCCGCAACCCGAAATAGCGTACAAGTAGCTTATACCGTGTACAAATTACAAATATTTACGTAAAAGTGGAACGTCGCCCAAAGTCACAAATGTACATATACATATCGTTTTCATAATCCAACGATAATATCACAAGTAAGCCGGTAAGGCTATCATAGTCTAGGGGGACGTCCAAATCACAAATCACACAAACATGACTGAACAAAGGAACACCCATAACCCACACATATATGTCTATAGACCTCTAAGAGTCATCACAAAATCATATGACGGGACAGGCCCCGCCGTGCCCGTGAATAAACATATATACCAATACGCAATAACCGAATTTGAATCAAGTATAGGCTCCAGAACAAGGGAGCGCTCCAAATCAGCTGAACAGGAATCCTAAGCTGGCGGATCATCCAAATAAGTATTTGTACCTGCGCGGCATGAAACGCAGCCCCCGAAGAAAAGGGGGGGGGGGGGGATTTAATATGTACTGAGTATGCAAAGCATGAAATATAGTAAACAACATCATAGTCAAAACCATAAGTACGGAAAGTAAATGCAATATTCAAAATATCAAAATGCTTACTTATAAAAATACAAATCATGCATAGGGCTCTTAGAACGGTGGTCGCCCGCCCGTCGTTGGCGCCACGCCACGATCACACCGAAGGTTCATATCTCCGTACCCGACATATCCCCATAACACATCATAGCCTACCATAACGCCATAACACAAAGATAACACCGATATAAACGGAACCGGCCTCAGCGAGGAGCTCGGTGAACCGTAACACAGCATCACACCGGAAAATAACATAGTGCGCACGATACATAACCGGCCCGGGACTCGGTGAAGGATGTAGTAACATAATGCACGAGCAGAGTCGTGAGCAACTATATGCAGTTTAAAATATTTTTCAAAAGCTCATAAAATAATCAAAGTGGATTATCATTTAAAACCAAGGCGATAGTCAAATCAAGTTTCTTTCAAACGTCGATCGGGGACATATCGAGTCGAACTTTAAGACTCGTAGACACATATCAAACCATATGAATAGCTTATGGAAATTAAGGGCATAGTCGTCATTACAAAGTCGCTAGAGAAGTAAGTAGTCAACGTCCGAAGTTTATGACGATAACTATACTCAATCCTTTCGAAAGTCATTAGTACTACACAAAGGAGAGTCTTGGGGGCCACGGACAAGTATCGAACCAATCCGGGTCCATTTATGAAAGTTGGAGACCTTATCCATTATAGAATCTCCCGCGAACGTTTCGAAGCGATCCGAGCTCGTCTACGAAAGTTACGATTGTTCGTAGTTACAAAGCCTTTTAAAAGCAATATTCTTTATGCAAAACTTGAAATCCAACTATACAAAAGACTTATGAACCATAGTTTGACAATATCAAGAACATTGACCTCCGAAGGAAACAAGAATCGTATACGGCTCGGATCTTAAGAGTAGAGTTACCCCGAGACTCGTGTTCTAGCCTACATACAATCAAGACATGCCAATAGAAAGAAGAGTTAGGCTTTACATACCTCGTCCGCTTCCCAAATTAATCCAAACTTACGTCTCGGCTTCTTCAAAATCTACAATAACATCATTAGACGCCAACCATTAGTCATACACACTTAGGAATCCAATTCTAGGCTAGCACTTTATTTACAAAAATCAAGCATCTCCCCCAGTAAATTCAACATCCCCGAGATTACAACTCGGCTAAATCTTCAACAACAATACCTACAACCATTCTAACAACATCAATAATTAATTCAAAAGACATTCCACCCTCAATAACTCTTTTCTACATATTTCGATGACATTCCATTTTTATTCAACTCAACCACTTACATTCAAACCAAAATCAACGCTTATACATTCAAATACTAATCCGAATCCATACAAACAATATTCAAGAACGTTTTAAATGATTTACACAATATTTCAAACAACCCAAATATCACTCCAACTCACCCGAATTCCCCTCCAAACCCGAGAACAATCCAACACACATTCTTCTCTTCCAAATTCATAAATTACGCCACTAATCCACACATTAACAATGCCATTCTCATACATACAAAAATTTCATTAAAGACACACTAACTTCCAAATCAGTCCATAACCATACAACATCCATTTGAATCATTAAACTTGCATTTTCGACACAGAATTCACAACGACAACAACCAAAATACTAAAGAAAGTTAATTCATTCTTTGCTAAACTTGACCTACATTCGGCCAACTCCACACACACACACATTGATGATTCTCTTCCATTCCAACACACTACAACAACACTGGGCATGTTACATAGAACTTAGTCCATCACCCCAACACAACAACACACACACGGCCCAAATACCATGCATACGACTTCAACTTCACATGCAAATTTTTCATGAACTTCATCCATTTTGGCATACTACAACACACATAAACCATTTATAACACCTAAAAATAAGATAAAACTCACCTTTCTTCACTTAGTTCTTCACTTGGCCAAGGTTGAGGACTTGCATGAACCAAGGACTTGCTTGCCCTAACAATTGTTCCATGATGTTTAGCACCTTCCAATGAGTGGAAAACATAGAAGAAAATATTTTTTTGATGGTCAAATCTTGGCCCCAATTTTTTGAGCTTTGGCCGTGAGCCTTGCTCTCTCTCTTTCTCAAAGTTTCTTGATTTTTCTCTCAAGTGAAGAAGATGAAGAATAAGATGACTAAGTCATCTTTTATTTTCATATTATAGCATTCCATGTGGCCATGGCCCACCCCAAGGTGGCCGGCCACATGGCCCCTTATAACTATATTTTTTTGTTCCTTTTTTTCATGAATAAATGCTTTCCAAAAATAAAATTTAACCCCAAATGTTTCCTTAATGCTTCCATGCCAATAAACTCATACACAACTCATGCCTATAAAACAACTAAAAGTCTCTACTTCGTCTCCCGGAATAATCTTGTCCTTAACTTATCGTAATTAACTCGGAATGTCACAATGTACAAAAGTACGGGATATAACAAAGTCGAGGCCGGATTCCACCGTGCCCAAATATGTACACAAAAGTAGTACCGGTAAACTGAAGCTCCGGAACAACTGGAGCGCTCCCAATATGCCGCCGCGGAGCTCCTAGGGATCGATGCGTCTACCTCCGTTTACCTCGCGGGCATGAACGCAGCCAACAAGAAGGACGTCCGTACGAGCAACGTACCGAGTATGTAAGGTAACAGAGTAACAACATATGGAAGGATAAAAAGCATGAATAGTAACAAGATGAAAATATGGAACATATCATGAGATAAAGAGTAACCTGTACATCTGAGTGCCTTTTAGGCGGGTACCATGCATGCTTAGTGTTGCGGAACGTGCAGCCCGATCCATATATATATATATATAATACTGCCGCGGGAGCGTGCAGCCCGATCCATATAATATATTGCCGCGGAACGTACAACCCGATCCATAACCACACATCCCGCGTCCGGGACTCGTATCATGTCATATTATACCAATCGATCGTGGTTACGCGTATATAACGCTCTCGCCCTTTCCCATATTCCCCATATACATATACATATATCATATTCATATATCATATAAGTAGCATGCATGAGAGCCCAAAGAAAGTCATGTATCTATCGGAGTGACGTAAGGTCGGTAGCCTCCGATTATATTATGAATTAAGCGTCGTCGCTTTGTCTCACTTTGGAGGAACGATTATTATATGCGAGATCACAACGAAGAATAGCTTCACGAGGAAATAAAAAAAGGATCATAAGGCATCAATTCATATACTTTGGAATCCTTAAAAATAGTCATCATTCATGAATAAAATTGAGAAATCAAGAAATAGCTCAACATTCTCATATCGTCATTGAAATCATAAACTTGGAACCTTTAAACATAGAATCATCATCATCATATTCATCGTAGGAAAATATTCTCATTTTTGAC
>NW_026716193.1:0-39758 GCF_029784015.1 Lycium ferocissimum
TTTTCCCAAACCCCTTTTGGGAGACAAGTATGGGGTTCTATTTATAGAACCCCAAATATTACACTCAAAGCTAAAAGATCGATATGGGACTCAAGGTTTTCAACAAGTTTAAGCTCAGATCGACAATGCAGGGTTCAAATGAAAAGGCAAACAACAATTAATGGCCAGATTTCGTTCTTAAAATTGTAAAAGGGTCAAAATAAATGAAAAACACAGAGATTGTACCTTAAGGGATTGTTTGGATGGATTTGGAGAGAGGAAATACGAAAAAAAAAAAAAGGACGAAGCACTTCTCGCCTCAGACGCCGACGTCACGGCGTGGATGTCACCCAAAAACTGGTGATGGGACATTGTGCAGTGAGGAGAGAGGGGTAGGGGTGAGACGGCGGCTAGGATTTAACCCTAGCCCCATCTATGAAATATTGCAAATGACCCTTAGGTCTGTGAATGTGACTGAGGGAGTATTATATGTTAGTTGGGCCGGGTCGGCCCTTTGTGGGCTGGACCTAGTCCTATTAAAAAAATGAGGGCCCTTTTAATATATGCAAAAGGCGTATATGAGTGTATATCGAGTGTATACACACGCTTAGGGGTAGTAAAATAATTACGTAATTAAAGTATCCAATAGAAATTAGTCAAAACATGGTCAAATAAAGACATAGTTAATTTAAAACGCGACTTATTAAACTTGTTTTGCAAACGTAGCCTTAATTGACCCTTAAGTTAGATGAAGGTTGCAATTGTGGCCAATCTTCGTAATTAATTATGTAAAATACTCTTGCAATTAACCATTTCCAAATGTAGCCTTATTTTGGTATTTAATTTTAACTAATTAAGACTAATTTGCATTAATGTCCTTAATTAATTTGTCCATGGCCTGGACATTTCAATTAAGGCCATTTAAAATTTAAAATTTGCAAAATTGACCCCAGCTATATTGAACCATAAGTTGGTTAATTATGAGGTGGTCATTTATGCAAGAATATAATAATTAAAACTAAAATCATAACTTTAAGACAATTTTGCCAAAATTGGCACAAATATACACACATAGTAATAACTCAAAGCTCGAGGGGTAAAATGGTAAATTCTCTTAATTACTCCAATTCCTTGGATATAAAATAAAATAATTTTCCTTTTATCTAATTTTTTTGATTTTGCTGAATTAAATGAACAATTTCTTGAAATTATTCTGCTGCTGGTAAATTATAAAATTAATGTAAAAATGCTATAAAATGCTGATAAAATTTCTGAGTAATTGATAGAGCCTTAAAGGTTCCCCTATTAATTTATAAAAGTAAAATATTGATCTGCATAATTGTTTAAAATTATTCAGAGTTTCTGTGAGCGTACAAAATTATTTTATTTATTATCCAAGGACCCCGAGCAATTAAAATAAATTACGGGAGGTCAAAAATCAGATGTCAACATTGTATATATAGTGGGAGCATGTGGGATGGATAGAGACCACTTATTCACTTTGACCTAAAGTATAGGCCAACATACAGTTGTACTTGTGTGCAACAAATGGCTCGACTTTAAAATGTCTTCATTGCCGATAGGCAATGTGCACAGAGAGCAGACAGACTGGTGTCCCTATCTCGTTCAAAACAAGCCAATCATCAAAACATGAATGCACGTGGAACTATTAGATAGGCTCTAACACGACTAATCGCTGTGGCTAGAGAACTCACCGCTAGACTGCACCGACCGAGCTTGTGCGAGGAGAGATTTTGTAGGACATACCAACAGCAACCCCAGTTGAGGAATTACACAATTTTAGTACCACCAGGCTTGCTAGTGTCACACCCCGACTTTACTGGTGTGATGGGCACCCGACCCCCATATTCGAGCCGAGCGAACCCCTGATTTTAGTACACATGTTCTCTTGGAATCATAAGACAAAGTAAAGTAAAATACATAGTAAAATTTTTTTCAAGATCTTTCGTCGTTTCTCAAGTAAACGCAGCTTTGTAAATATGAGGACTCCGTAAAATAAAAACACATCAACCAAAGGGAACCTCGTTTTTAGGCCGACACTCTAGACCCACGACTCGTCTCCGCAAAGTTCTAACGTAATCACGGACCATAGCACGTGTAAGCCGATCAAAGAACTCTCCAGGGCGAGGGAGCTTGCCAACATTGTCGGAACATCTTCTATAATGACTTCTACTCGTTCGGGGGTCGGGCGGCACGAAAAGTGCCGCCCACAAGGGCGTGCCAAGACAAATAGTGTACCGAGCATGTAAGGCATAGACGGTAATATAGAAAAAGGTATGATCATGCGCAACAACAAAGATGGTGAAGTAAAGCACGTCATGTGGGAGAGAGTGTCCTGTACACATGGAATATATCGGAAGTCGTATTCGGTACATCGATCATATAATGTAAAGCCGCAACCCGAGCATACGGGTAATAATCGCATGGAAAACATAAAATATATCATGGGATAGCAAAGCAGTAACTCGTGTATCCGAGTGCCCCCGGCGGATGCCATGCATGCTTATTTGGTCATATCGGGTCATAGTGCCGCACGAGACGGCTCGCCCACATAGCGCCGAATACTCCACTCACCCATAAATCCCGCGTCCGGATGATAAGCCACCGACTTGTGGCAATGAAACATAGTTTCCTTCCCAATTCCCAGTATTCAAGTATCCCATCCCCCCAACCCATGTTCATATTTAGCATGCAAGAGAGCCCAAGGAAATCATGTACTTATCTGGAGTGACGAAGGTCGAAACCTCCGATTGCATTATGGACTAATCATGGTCGCTTTGTCTCACCTTGAAGGAACGATAATCATAAGGCGAGACTATCAACATAGAACATGTCATAGCATATCGGGTCATAGACATAGCATATCTGACATCATCATTGTCAACATAGAATCATAGTTGCCATAGAATCATAGTCATCATAGAATCATGGCCATCATAAGATCATAGTCATCATAGAATCATAGGCATCATAGAATCATAGTCCCCATAGAATCATAGACATCATAGAATCGTAGCCATCATAGTCATCATAGGATTATAGTCGTTGGTTGATCATAGCATCATAGATTCATAGTCATCATAGGATTATAGTCGTTGTTTAGGTCATAAAAAACCGGCAATATTGTAAAACTTAGTTCTTAAAGGAAATGTATATTTTGGAAAACACTTGTAAACTTTTAGTAAAGAAAATCATACCGTCGAGGGTTTAGTTAAAACAACTTTTATTTAGTAGTCGGAATAATATCCAAAGTTTCCTTTAACTGTAATATTGAAATAAACCGAAGGGAGCCATAGGAGGAAATTAGGGAATAGTGGGCCCACCTCGAGTCAAATCAGGCGGCGTACACCATTTACATATAACACGTTTCATGACAAGACGTATGAGAGCCTTAGGGCATACGGATCCTATTTACGCAAGTTCTGTGTGTGTCTAGACAATTCTTTCGACTATTCATAGGCATTTAGTTCAATCTCTACCGAATGAATAGTAGCCAAATTCAAGCTCGGATTTCTAGGATTAGAATGATCCCCGAGACACGTATTCAAGCCTATTACATCTAAGACATGCCATAGAAAGAAAGTGAAGCCTCACATACCTTTTCTGCTTCTCGTGCGACTCCAAATTCAAGTTCCAAATCCGCCAAAAATCTACAAATGGTCGCATTTACCAAACCTTAGTTAAGCCAGGCATTTATGAGTTGATTTTTCAAAGTAACACTTTGTCCTGCCGAAATTTCAAAAGATTTCCCCCTATAAATACTCCATCCCACCAAGTTCAACTTGGCTAATTTCAATCAACAACAATCCGGGAATTCAACCCGGCCAAACCAACAACAATACGAACAATAACATCTCCAAACATATTCAATTCAATTCAATAACATCTCATTCACCTTCAAGTAAGCTACGTATATTCAAACTCACATTATTGATCATTCGTTCACTATTATTCCGAGGCCTTTCAAACACGATTTAAGAACATTTCAAGTAATCCATACAATATTCAAAACATTGCAAATCACATACCACTTCACCCGAAAACTACCAAACCCGAGAACACAACACAATACATTTCTTTCTTTCAACTTCATAAACTATATCAACAATCTCATATGTTAGCAACCTTATTTCCATAAATTCAAGAAACACATTGAAATCACACCAAGCTCCGAATCAGCCCATACAATGCTATCTTCAATTTGGATCATTAAGCCTTCATTTCATCACATAATCCATAACGACGACAAGCGAAATACTAAATAAAATTTATTCATCTCTTCCACATAAAACAGCCCCACTTTCGGCCATAACTCCAACACACTCAACTTCATGAATTTCATTTGTTTTCTACACATTACAACAACACATAAACATGTTGAATACAATCGATTCATCACTCCAATACAATCCTTCATGCACACGGTTAAACACACACATACACGGCTATACTCCAACATCATCCTACTTTCAAGAACTTCATTTATTTACACACTCTACAACATCCACAATTCTTGCATAACATATGAAAACAAGGATTAAACCTTACCTTTTCCTTCCATGTCTCTCTCGGGTTAGCTTCCCTTTTCGCAAGAAAGAGTATTTTTCATGCTTCTACAATTACTCCATGTTGTAGAGAACCCTTCAATTCGTAGGAAAAACTTGAGAAACAAAATTTTCTTGAAGAACCCTCAATGGGTTGGTTCTGCCAAATTTCCCTTGGTCGATTTCTCCTTCTTTCTTTTCTTTCTCTTGATTTCTCTAGAAATTGAAATGATGAATTTTTTTTTTTTTTTTTTGGCTTCCTATTGCAAGCCTTGCTTATATATATATATAAGTGTGTGTGTGTGTGTGTGTGTGTGTGTGTGTGCATGCACACCATGCACATGGCCGGGCCACACCTCTTTTTTTCTCCAAATTTCTAGATTTTTCTCTTACTTATTAAAAGATGACTACTAAATTGGGCTTGGTCATCTTTGTCCATAATTAAGTTGGGCTTGGTCCATACATATATATACATTTAGCCCACAAATATATGATGTATACTTATGCCATTTCATGAAATTATTTCCAATTCCAAGTTTGCCCTTAAATTTCCATGACAATAATATTTTAAAAACGACTTGCGTACGCCGCAAAACCGGAAAATGACCTTGCCCTCAACTTCCCGCAATATTCCAACGTATAAAAATGCGGGATATAACATCCTTCCCCTTTAGAACATTCGTCCTCGAATGTTCAACTAGCCTTACAGATCTCATAAGCACCTCGGGAGCTCCTTTCAAAGCTATTTCCATCCTTTATATTAGCTCTTAAGCTATCCAATATCGTTCTCTTTGTCATACTCTTCTCTTCGTATACGTCCATTTTTCCGGCGTCGCACTACTCAAAGTTTGTGCGAACTTCTCATATTACGTTGAACATTATCCGACTTTCCCACTCGTTGTCGGTTTCCCGACCTTACTAATTCACTTCAAAAGGGTCTCCTTAGCAGCCTCAAGCGTTCATATCAAATACACTACCGTATCAACTATCTCTATCCCATCCTTACATTTCCCGCACCTGCTTCCCCCCTTTTGGGGTATACCTATACCATTATCCATTTACGCTTCGTCTCATATCCTCATTTCCAACCTCACTCTATAGTAGGATAATATCAGCTTACTTGGCAACACTTGCACCGTTTACTCTTGCTATCATTCGAACTTCGGTACCCTTACTCGATTAATGCCTTTTATACCATAACTTCGGTTGCTTGAATTCACATGTCCACCAATACAATCATATTCGAAATATCCTACACCTTCATATATACTTATGTATAATTACTATTAACTAGCCCACAAAATACGTCCAAACGCCGTTCAAGCCTATCCTAATTCTAGGCATGGCCACGATGTACTTCCCGTCTTTTCGCCGAGCAAGTCCGTCTTGTCAATCTACGCGTCTTCTTATGATCTCCAATTATTCCATACACTCTAGTTTCCCTTAGGTTGCTCCATCCTCCCGTTGTCTCCCCGATGTTCGAATATGTAGAATTTCTATAAACTTCCTGTGGGTCACCCATCCTAGAATTGCTCCCACCTGGGCACGCTTAACCCAAAAACTTTACTGGAATTCGGTGCCTTAATGTCGATATTTTCACGTCCGCTTTTTCACATGGCCTTTACTACTCGATCTGAAGCCAACCAAAGCTTTACAATTTCCGAGACATTCTCGTGATACGTCTTTTCTTTTACAATGACCAGTTTGCCCTTTTTAATTCCCCGATGTTTACCTTCCGCCCGCATGTATGGATATTTCCGTCCGCGCCTGCCCCACGTAACCAAGTAACAAATATATTCATATAGCCTCACCTCTTTGCCTTCCATATCATTTCTCGCCTTTTTTCCGCCGACGTCGGGGCGCCTACGGAAATCGACGATTAATACAAGGAATCTTATTTCCTATGTCTTGGCTCTATCGCACGATTTAATACGTGTTAAGGTCAACCATTCCTAAATGCCCCATAGCCTCACACGTTTATAAATGTGGCCGGGGTCACACCCATAAATGATGACTCACACATCGACTTTGCGAATACAACCCGGGACCGACCCCGCTTCCGATACCACTTTGTCACACCCCCGACTTTACTAGGGCGTGATGGGCACCCGACCCCATATTCGGAGCCGAGCGAACCCTCGGACTCTTAGTACACACATGTTCTCTTGGAATCATAAGACAAAGTAAAGTAAAATACATAGTAAAAATTTTTTCAAGATCTTTTTGTCGTTTCTCAAGTAAACGCAGCTTTGTAAATATGAGGACTCCGTAAAATAAAAACACATCAACCAAAGGAACTCTCGTTTTTAGGCCGACACTCTAGACCCACGACTCGTCTCGCAAAGTCTCTAATCGTAATCATGGACCATAGCACGGTAAGTCGACTCAAGAATCCCCCGGGCGTGTGGAGCTTGCCAACATTGCCGGAACATCTTCTATAATGACTTCTACTCGTTCGGGGGTACCGCGCGATGAAAAAGCCGCCCACAAGAAGGGGCGTCGACAAATAGTGTACCGAGTATGTAAGGCATAGACGGTAACATAGAAAAAGATATGATCATGTGCAACAACAGCATAGAGAAGTAAAGCACGTCATGTGGGAGAGAGTGTCCTGTACACATGGAATATATCAGGTAAAGCTGTATTCGGTACATCGGGATCATATAATGTAAAGCTGCAACCCGAGCATATGGGTAATAACTGCATGGAAAACATAAAATATATCATAGGATAGCAGAGTAACCTGTGCATCTGAGTGCCCCTGGGGCGGATGCCATGCATGCTTATTTGGTCATATCAGGTCATAGTGCCGCACGAGACGGCTCGCCCACATAGCGCCGGAATACTCCAGCTCAGCCATAAATCCCGCGTCCGGGATGATAAGCCAGCTGACCAGGTGGCAATGAAACATAGTTTCCTTCCCAATTCCCAGGTATTCAAGTATCCCATCCCCCCAACCCATGTTCATATTTAGCATGCAAGAGAGCCCAAGGAAATCATGTACTTATCGGAGTGACGTAAGGTCGGAAACCTCCGATTGCATTATGGACTAATCATGGTCGCTTTGTCTCACCTTGAAGGAACGATAATCATAAGGCGAGACTATCAACATAGAACATGTCATAGCATATCGGGTCATAGACATAGCATATCTGACATCATCATTGTCAACATAGAATCATAGTTGCCATAGAATCATAGTCATCATAGAATCATGGCCATCATAGGATCATAGTCATCATAGAATCATAGGCATCATAGAATCATAGTCCCCATAGAATCATAGACATCATAGAATCGTAGCCATCATAGTCATCATAGGATCATAGTCGTTGTTGGATCATAGGCATCATAGATTCATAGTCATCATAGGATTATAGTCGTTGTTTAGGTCATAAAAACTGGCAATATTGTAAAACTTAGTTCTTAAAGGAAATGTATATTTTGGAAAACACTTGTAAACTTTTAGTAAAGAAAATCATACCTTGGGGTCGAGGGTTTAGTTAAAACAACTTTTATTTAGTAGTCGGAATAATATCCAAAGTTTCCTTTAAAAAACTCGTAATATTGAAATAAAAACCGAAGGGAGCCATAGGAGGAAATTAGGGAATAGTGGGCCCACCTCGAGTCAAATGAGGCGGCGAACACCATTTACATATAACACGTTTCATG
Organism: Lycium ferocissimum; assembly: GCF_029784015.1. Lineage (NCBI taxonomy): Eukaryota > Viridiplantae > Streptophyta > Magnoliopsida > Solanales > Solanaceae > Lycium > Lycium ferocissimum. Next base: position 8,217 of record NW_026716193.1, read on the forward strand.
ACAAGACGTATGAGAGCCTTAGGGCATACGGATCCTATTTACGCAAGTTCTAGGTGTCTAGACAATTCTTTCGACTATTCATAGGCATTTAGTTCAATTCTACTGAATGAATAGTAGCCAAATTCAAGCTCGGATTTCTAGGATTAGAATGGTCCCCGAGACACGTATTCAAGCCTATTACATCTAAGACACGCCATAGAAAGAAAGTGAAGCCTTACATACCTTTTCTGCTTCTCGTGCGACTCCAAATTCAAGTTCCAAATCCGCCAAAATCTACAAATTGGTCACATTTACCAAACCTTAGTTAGGGGCATTTATGAGTTGATTTTTCAAAGTAACACTTTGTCTGCCGAAATTTCGGCAAAGATTTCCCCTATAAATACTCCATCCCACCAAGTTCAACTTGGCTAATTTCAATCAACAACAATCCGGGAATTCAACCCGGCCAAACCAACAACAATACGAACAATAACATCTCCAAACATATTCAATTCAATTCAATAACATCTCATTCACCTTCAAGTAAGCTACGTATATTCAAACTCACATTATTGATCATTCGTTCACTATTATTCCGAGGCCTTTCAAACACGATTTAAGAACATTTCAAGTAATCCATACAATATTCGAAACATTGCAAATCACATACCACTTCACCCGAAAACTACCAAACCCGAGAACACAACACAATACATTTCTTTCTTTCAACTTCATAAACTATATCAACAATCTCATATGTTAGCAACCTTATTTCCATAAATTCAAGAAACACATTGAAATCACACTAAGCTCTGAATCACCCATACAATGCTATCTTCAATTTGATCATTAAGCCTTCATTTCATCACATAATCCATAACGACGACAAGCGAAATACTAAATAAAATTTATTCATCTCTTCCACATAAAACAGCCCACTTTCGGCCATAACTCCAACACACTCAACTTCATGAATTTCATTTGTTTTCTACACATTACAACAACACATAAACATGTTGAATACAATCGATTCATCACTCCAATACAATCCTTCATGCACACGTGCTAAACACACACACGGCTATACTCCAACATCATCCTACTTTCAAGAACTTCATTTATTTACACACTCTACAACATCCACAATTCTTGCATAACATATGAAAACAAGGATTAAACCTTACCTTTTCCTTCCATGTCTCTCTCGGCTAGCTTCCCTTTTTGCAAGAAAGAGTATTTTTCATGCTTCTACAATTACTCCATGTTGTAGAGAACCCTTCAATTCGTAGGAAAAACTTGGAGAAACAAAATTTTCTTGAAGAACCCTCATGGGGCTGGTTCGGCCAGCCCCCTTGGCTGATTTCTCCTTCTTTCTTTTCTTTCTCTTGATTTCTCTAGAAATTGAAATGATGAATTTTTTTTTTTTGGCTTCCTTTGCAAGCCTTGCTTATATATATATATAAGTATGTGCACATGACCATGCACACCATGCACATGGCCGGCCACACCCCTCTTTTTTTCTCCAAATTTTTAGATTTTTCTCTTACTTATTAAAAGATGACTACTAAATTGGGCTTGGTCATCTTTGTCCATAATTAAGTTGGGCTTGGTCCATACATATATATACATTTAGCCCACAAATATATGATGTATACTTATGCCATTTCATGAAATTATTTCCAATTCCAAGTTTGCCTTTAAATTTCCATGACAATAATATTTTAAAAACGACTTGCGCATTGCCGCAAAACCGGAAAATGACCTTGCCCTCAACTTCCCGCAATATTCCAACGTATAAAAATGCGGGATATAACAGCTAGTGAGGATGATATCAATTTCAGAGGCTATTGTTCCTCGTCTGGACGGAATGACGCCTTCAACTACTTCTCAAACTCATAAGGTTGTGGGTGGACAGATGCCAACCACTCACACACTTGTACATCAGGTTAGTCCAAGTCTTTAGAACCCACCATCGATATTAGCTCCAAAGCCAGCACTGACTGTAGCACAACAAGCGAGTCACCCAGAGGGTACTGCTTTGACTACAAGTAAGAGAGCAGATGCTACTGATGAGCTCAAGGCTTTCTTCAAATTTGGACCGTCAGACTCTGATGCTACCCCCAAGTTGGTAGGTCCACAAATATTCATACACATGTCTAAGAATATCTTGACGACTTAAGGTATATTTTGCGCTCATGGAATCGACTCCATAGTGTTTCAGCTTTCCGGGTTGATAGAGTCTTGGTGGAGTACTTTCATTTGTACCAGGCATGGAGATTTGCTCCCACTCACTTGGACTCATTTTGTGGCACTATCCATGGATATGTTTATTTTCTCCTAGTCAGCGTGATGCTACGCGCCATCAGCTTGAGAAGCTGCATCAGGGAGACATGACAGTGGCACAGTATGATACCAAGTTCACCTGGTCATCCGGTTATGCTATTGAAATACTTTCTTCTAACTTCCGCACTTAAATCTATATATGTTATAGTTTGAGGCTATATCTTCTTTTATTTCAATACTAGTATTAGTACCCGTGCGATGCGCGGTGAATAAATATAAATATTAATCAAGAAATCATTTTGATGTCTTGTTGGAGTAAACATTGTTACATTATCCTATAATTTTTTATTACCTTGTGCTTCACTTAATGGTTTTACCCATTGCTTTAGTATATTAGTATTAGAACCTGCAAAATGCTCAAATAATATCATAAAATATTAAGCTTGTCAAATTATGATTTTGCTTATTTGAGCGCATGTACATTAATTAAATCTCGACTGCATCTTATTTCTTAATGCATGCCGAAGAATAAAAGAGTTATGAAATTAAAAAAATATAGTCTGTGATACAAACAACATGAAAATATAACATTAATAAAAAATAATATGCGAAGCAAAACTCAATAAATAATCTTCAAGGTGATATTTCCTTTTCGAAATAAGGACTTAAACTTAAATACAAAATGTGTGAATTTCCAATGTAAATACAGTTTATGCCAAATAAAAGGCATATCAAAATTGATTTAGCATCACACATAGCATTTCTTTATGAAATTTCAAAATACAAGATATAAATTTAAGAAACAAAAGTCAAACACCAATGTTAGGAAATTGAAAAGCACAAAGCAAGATGCGTTCTTTTCTGTTTAAATTAATTAAGAGATTTTACAATTGGTCGTATAGAACAAATAATTACAACGCTTAAATCCACATCAAATGTAAAAATAAAAGAGCACAGTCAAAAGGAAAATTGGAAAAATATCAAACACAAGTTTGAGAAAAATGATTTCTTTTATAATTTAGCGGAAAACGTCATTAAAGATAAATCTTTAAAACTTCAAGATGATATTGATGACTTTGGAGACATAAACTTCTTAATGAAAATGTAATTTCATAAAAAGGCACATCATTTTGTTTTTCCCTCTTTGTTTCCTTCTTCTGCAGTTCTCCACTCTTCTTCTCTTCTCCTCCGTTCTTCTTGCTCTGTTCGACAAATCAAAATAACAATGCCAATTAAAACAATCTAATTAATATATATGCATTAGAATATGAATTTTTATACTTCAAACTGAGTTGATCTATAGACAGGCCATAGTAAACCATATCATCAAGGAGCTTGCATATTTCTTCTTTTGCCATTTAGGCTCCATTACTATAACGATTATTTGTATCAAAATTCCTCGTATGTGGTGTTTATCTTTCATGAGAGAAAGTGATATTTCTACTACCAGTAAATCTTTCAGGAGCAAAACGGAAAAACGATAAAAAAGAAAAGAAAAGAAAAAGTTTGCCATAAATAAATTTTCAATTAGAAACCCAAGTCCTCTTGTATATATTTAAGGATAAGATCTTATTAACCTCATACAACACAATCAAAATACTAAATTTGATCCGAAATACATGCATATGATTAAAAATTAATCATGCGTGCTCGCGTTGACTTGAATATTATCCAAGTCTGAATTTTGGACTCAGACTGGTTAGAAAACATAATATGTAAAATGCTTCATTTTCATTTATTGTTGAAATACCTGACAAATGGTGCTTCATGAGGCACTACATCGTCGTTGATTTTACTATATTCAGAAGCACTACTCTCACTTTGCTGGAAAACCTCATGTTTTAAATGCAAATAGAAAAACAGAGTTCCTCTGATTATTGCATCAGCAAGAAGGAAGTTAAGAAAGAGCTAAATAGTAGCAGTAATAGTTATAACTACTACAAAATGCATAGAATTATTCGCTCTTGCATTTTCATACTTTTTTTTCTTTCCATTAAGATATAATGTCATCGTTATGAAGAACACGGTTATTTTTCGTTTAATGGCAAAAATACGGCTTCCGAACATCGTTTTTTGATTCCAAGCTTCCTAAAAAGTGCAGATAAGAAACTAAAACGCTATATTTTACCATAACATAACAGAAACGCAAGTAGATAACTACTCAAAGGAGGTGTGTTCATCATAACTCCAATAATGAACAAACTCCAATAATCATGAATTGTATTAATTTTGTCAACAAATCAGTATCACAAAAGAGTGAACTCCCAGCTAAGAAAAGAGAATGTATAGCTCTCACAGACTGCATGCAAAAGACTCTTTTAGCAATGTTCATATCTCTTTCGGCTTTAGTAGTGTTCACAAGCTGAAAAAAAGAGCTCTAAACTATTACTGCTCTGTCAAAGGAAGATATGATCAATCAAACTTAAAAAGACCAAGCAATCAAGCATTGTAAAAAAGGGATCACATACACTAAGATCAAAGATAGTTAACATTAGGTACAAACAACTTGAAACTACTCAAAATGTTAACATATTCCCAGTTTAGACTTCCATTGGAAGCATTATTAAGTATTGTTCTATTAAAGAATCACAGGTAAGGCAAGGAAAAGTCAAAGGTATGAAATGGTTAGACTTGATATGAATACATGAACTAAATAATGCAACAATCAAGTATATAACAGTCGACACACTTTTGTAGTTCATGGGTAAGGCAGAAACAGTATAATATGTCTTGACAAAATTTGCAACTCTAGAAACTGAACATCAGATATACAAAATGGAATGCATATCAAGACAATACCATTCATACAAAAAACTTTAAGGAAACAAAAAAATAAGAGAGCAGATGTGCCATAAAATAAACCATCGTAACTTTTAAGCTAATGGTGGAGCCTTTGCTAAGCAAAAGAACCTCCTAGAGGTATCAAACATCCACAAAATCTTTTTCATGGCAGAACTCCAAAACTAAAATTATCCATCAAATTCAAGAAAAATATCAGCAAGCTAAGTTGACATTGACTACATTTAGATATACAAATAATAGAATATGTGCAACGATTGTGTGCTTTCCCCAAACATTGAATTAACTCATCACATTACTTGTGTATCAGAATGACAACATCAACAAACACAACATTAATTGGACCTTCTACTGAAAAACTAGTGTTGCGATCATAATTTTGAGTAATTATAACCATAGTGTTAGAACTAAGAGTGAAAGTTGAATGTTAAACATTTTTGTCCTGAAGAATCAACTCAAATTCCATTACATCTTGTTGATGGTGAATTCACTAATGAGATGATAGTGCTTCAAAAGTATAGGCTAATCAACAAACCTAACAATTAGAAAACAGTTTTTCTGAAGTTGATATCTGCACTATAATTACATACTAATGGAGGATATAAAAGTAAAGTTTCATTGCAAAATCGAATCACAACCAAAGGAACCCTTTCCACCATTGTCAAATTACTTCTTTAGTCTAAACTGGTCATTAAAGTGATAAGTTTTGTAGCACAAATGTAATCGCTGAAGGGAAAATTGGGTACTATCTCGGTGGAAATAAAAACGGTGATTTCCTAATTTTGGAGAAAATTTACAAAATTTATACATGAATGAGAGCTCCCTGCCTTTCCTTAAAGGCTATTCAATCTCAATAACTACAAAGATATCAGAAGCACAATCCACCCGGTGTCAAAATTTGGCAAATATCAAACTCATTCTTATTTGTTTAAGCATCTGTATATATATGATGGTTACTGTAAATATTAAATCTAAAGCAAAACTTTCTTTTCTAACTTCTATCTCACTGATCTTGAGGATAAGTAATTTGAAGGCAAAAAAAGTGATTTACAGTCATAAGCTTTTCAGCCACTTGACGTGTGATTGTCGCTATCTCCACTCTCATCATAGAAAATGCTTAAACCCAATTCATAATTCAAGATCATCACTAAGAACTAATACCCAAAGATGAATTAAGAATTTGGTTTATAACAACAGAAAATTTCAAAAACAGGGCTCTATATATAAATACATATATACAGACACAGTTGTAATAACTCGCTAGGTCATTATGGGGGAGTGACTTAGAAAACTAGGCCCCCGTTGGAAATTTCGAGGCCGCGGGTGAGTCCATTGTATTTTTTACGTATATATGCATGTTTTGTTTGCGTTTGTAGGGCCTTGGATTGGTGTTGGAATTTTTGGGTGAAAATTGGTGGAAAAACCCGAGCTACTAGTCAAAATGGACTGCTGCAGCAGGTGAGAGACCGCTGTAGCGGGTTCGTCGTAGCTGATCGAAGCTCGCCGCCATAGGAAGTCAGGGAATTAATGAGGTACTCCATAGCGGGATTTTTCCAGCTATAGCGAGACCACTGCAGCGGTTGACGGGAGGTAGAATCCGTGTTTTGTATTCTTTATTCCAAACTCATTCCCCACACAACTCCAAAACAGTTTCCAAGAACTTCTGTGGCGAAATTCTAAGGCTAGGGCTTAAACACTCTTGAAAGGTAAGTCTCAACCCCTCGCTTTGTTCATTCCATCATGTTGTTAGGTTCCATGATTAGTTAAAGGTTCTCTAATGGTGAATGAAATGTTAGAACCCTAGAAACTGCAAACCCTTAAATAAATGAATGGGTTATTGATTTTATTGCTATTTAATCATCTAGGAGTATATACTATCACTTCCTAGGATGAGAGTTTGACTATTAAGCGAGGTGAATGATGTATCAAGACTTAGGGTTGCATAAAAATGGAAGCTTTAGCATAAAAACTGCTTGTAAAAGGGTTGAATCGATTAGAAAACCCATGAATGGATAGAATATGATTATAGGGGGTTGATTTTATGATGAATTCATGCATAGTGGTAGTTTACCTATTTGAAAAGGGTAGAAGTATCTTCCCCAATTATTGTATTATTGAGTAGATGATTCGAATACTCATGTAGCGCTATATTTCTAGACTTTGAATGTTCTGAGGCGTTGTGGAAAGGAAAAGCTATCGCGGAGTGATTGCATTGTTCCAGTTCTGCTTTGAGGTAGATTATGGTCTAATTGAGTTAGAATTTGATTAGTTGATTATATATGTCATGAAATTGATAGGAGAAGCATGATTAGGGCCTCGGACATAAAGTGTGGTTGGGAATTCCTTTATTTGATATTGTTTGATTGATCATGTGATTAACTATTATGACACGATAAAGAAGGAGTTAATGAATACTATTCTTGTTGACTTGGAGTAATCTCTTGTTCATGTTTTGATGAATTGATTCTTGAGTCTTGATATGACTTGTGATATGGTGACTTGTGTTACGGCGTTACACCTCCCATTTTATTTCGAGGAGGTTTCGGCTTATTGGTGGTGTATACCTTCGGTACGGTAGTCCGCACCAGAGTTTTGGTCATGAGATATTCTTCTTGGTATGTCTACAGGTGTATAAGTATGTATTCTTGACATTTCGAGGAAACTGGAAGTGAAACGAATCGACTCAGAGCAAAGCGAAGCAGTTCAGGAAAACTGCTGACACCAATCAACGTCGACGGCCCAAGGGACGGACCGTCGACACGTCAACGAGCCGTCGCCTGGCACCGTCGATGAGGTTCTACGATCAGACATCTCAGGCGGAGAATCGACGGCACACGTCGACGAGCCGTCTACCCTGCTCGTCGACCCGCGGATGCGAAGCTTCCACCGATTATAAATATGAGCTCCCACGTTTTATTTCATTATTTCTCCCAAGAACAGACCCTATATCTCTCTTGAACGCTCTAAAACTCTCTCTCTATTTCTACAACAATCTATACCAAGAAATCAAGAGCAAAAGCCAAGACTTAAGAGATTCGTATACTATGAAGCCTATTAGGGTTTGTGGAGAGTAAGAATTTCTTTGGCATGCAAGTGAAGGATTCCATTCTAATGGAGTAGAGTGACTCAAGTCTTGTTCCCAAGTGTTTAAGGTGAGTTTTATGTTTATTTCTTATCATTGAGGGTATTAAGGGGTTGAAAGACTTGGATTATGGAAGAACATAGAATATGGAGCTTAAATGTAGAATCAATGGTATTCTTGAATAATAGTTGACATGAATCATGACCCTTGATATATTATGAATAGAATCGTGTTACAAATGACATTGAGAGCATGGGATAAACATTATATGTGAGTAAATGTAGTAGTGCACTATGACCATGATTATGGATGACTTGAAATGAAATTGGGAAGTGTGGATAATGTAAGTGAATGGAGATTATTGCTTAGGATATTGTGAATGTTATTATAGACATTTGAGAGTTGATATATGGCATGAGGAAAATTGTATAAGAAAAGGAAATGCTGCCCAATTTTCTCTAGCTTTAGTAAGCACGTTCATATAATCGATTAGCTAATGTTAATACGAACTCTCTTGAAGGTAGAAACGTGAGCATTGAAGGAGAACGATCAAGTGATAGAGTAGCCAAACGAAAAGGTATGTGAGGCTAGTCCCTTCCTTCTAAGGCATGACTCCCATGGCATGAAATCTCCTAGTTTCCCATGACTTTCTTACATTCCGGTAATTATGAGCCTATGATTATAAGGAGCTTAACATGAAATGCAGAAACGAAACATGTCATGTGTATGATAGTGATGATGATGAGTCAAGTCTAAAGATCCTAAAGTTAATGATTCTAATTATGATTTATTGATGTTGTTCTTTGTGCCACACTCACCTTATATGCTAATTCTTTCAAGGTGAGGCGAATGCTTATGAATGCTCCATAATAGAATCGGGGAATTCACGACCATGTCATGTCACCGATAAAGTATAGTCAGCTTTTGAGTTTCTATGCATGCATTATGATGAGTACACCGATGATGATGTTACACCGCACCTATATGGCCGGGCGTACACCGCTAAGGCGGGCGGTAATAAATCATATCTAGATGGCATGGGGGTACACCACTAGTAGGCGGCATGAGATGGTTACCGAACGCGGGAGGGACGCGGGCTAATGATGATCACACCGTACCTATATGGTCGGGCAGCTTATATAGATATGCATACATGATATGATGATGTTTATGAAGTGAGTTAGTATGTTTTATTTCTATCAAAATTGACAATCAGTTACAGGTTGTTCTTCATTTGATACCTCCCTATTTCATTGATGTATTATTATTGTTTATGCCCACATACTCGTACAATGCTCATACTGACGTTCTTTTTCTTTGGACGCTGTGTTCATGCCCACAGGTAGATAGGGAGGTGATCCAGATTCATAGGAGCTATCAGCAGACTTGAGAGCACTCCATTGTTCAGAAAGTGCTATTGCTTATGATTTTGTATATATATATTTTGGGCACGACGGGGTCCTGTCCCGTCCATTTGTCTAGTACTCTAGTAGAGGCTTGTAGATAAGTATGTGTGGGTAGTATGATCTCACGATTTCCTTATTGTAGATATCTTATTTTGATAGCCGAAGGGCTTATGTATATAAAGGTAAATATGTTTCAAAATGGAAATGGTTTTACTATGATTTTGAGTATGAGACTAATGAATGAACGCAGGGTGAGTACGATGGGTAATAGTATGAGCGGTGCTCAGTGGTTAGCCCCGGGTACCCGTCATGGCCCCTAGTCGGGTCATGACATGTTCCCTGATATTGATTTATTGATTGTTCACATCCCTTGATTGATTGTGGAACGAAAATATAGTGTGATGATAAATATAATATAAATATAAAAAGGTACATTTTATAGAGGGTGATGATGTGGCCTAGTTATGGGCTCGTGATTCGAGGTCAGTTCCAGATATAGTGGTACAAGGACACTATGGGTCCCTTGCAGGTCATGGCTATTTGGGCAAACATTACCATTTAGCATGTGTGTACAGATATATGACAGAGTTGAGATATTTCGTGAGTTATGGTTGTGCCGGTAATGACACGGGTTATGTTCTTGATATGTCTAAAAGTCGCTAAGAAATTAGTAATCATGGATGGTTGGTCAAGGGGATTGGTTCGCCTACTAGGTGAATTAGTTTAGGTGTCACTCAGGCCTATTTAGGTCGTGAAAAAGTTGGTATCAGAGCCTTAGGTTCTTCAATCTCGTTGTACAAGGACATGTCTAGTAGAGTCTTGCGGATTGGTATGGAGACGTCTGTACTTATCTTCGAGAGGCTATGGGACACTAGGAAAATTCAAATTCTTTGTTTCTTTAGTGCTACTTGATTCCAATTGGCATCTAGATGATTCAAATTGGTATCCGACTTTTCTTTCTATTCTATCACAGATGGTGAGGACTGTATGTGTGCTGAAGAAGCCATTTGAGGTACCCAGACCGGCCGCTCGGTGGCCGTCCGATGCAGGAGGGGCTCGGTATTCGCTATGTCTGTGTGGGGCTGTGCCAAGGTCCGTGGCCGTGGTAGAGGCAGAAGCGCAAAGACCGGGGCCGGTGGCGGGCCTCGCGCCGGTCGTGACCACGTCGAGTCCCTCACGTGTCCAAATGAGGCCCACAGAAGTTTGGGGCCGGCATCAGGTCATCCAGACATTGTAGCTTCTCCGTTGTTGTTAGACGTGATGAACCGAGTGGTGAGAACCCACTGAATGGCCCAGACGTGCTTGCACGTGTTGGCCACTGCTCTGTGTGCTCGGTGCCGCAGTGGGTGATCTCAGCCTCCGGGGTTGGTTAAGGAGGCCGCAGAGGTAGCTCCTGCTTTGACGAGGCTCCCAGGATTAGAGGTATTTCCTAGACCATGGGAGAGGTCCGGTGTTGACCGGGGATGAGCTTGATTTGTTTTAGTAGGTTCACCAAGATAAAGCCTCCGCAGTTCTTCGGCACTAAGGAGTTGAAGATGCTTACGCAGTTCATGGATCACATGAGAGGCTCCATAAGATAGGGGGTGGAGAAGTATGGGGTTGAGTTTGTGACCTTCCAGCTCTTGGGTGATGCCAAGTTATGGTGGAGGGTTTTTGTAGAGTGCAGGCCTGCGGGATCACCTCCATTGACATGGACTCAATTTGACCGAGTATTCTTAGAAAAGTATGTTCCGCGTACTTTGAGAGACCGCAGGCGTGATGAGTTTAGTAACATGGAGCAGGGTAATTTGTCTGTGGCCGCTTATGAGGCTCGGTTCCATTCGTTGTCTCGCTATGCCCTCCAACTTGTTCCTACTGAAGAGGAGAGGGTTAGCAGATTTGTGAAGGGATTGAACACTGCTCTTTAATTGTCAGCCCTTCAGCTTGCAGCAATAGGTGCTTCCTTTTCAGGAAGTGGTGGATTATGTTAGGACCGTCGAGGGTGTGAGTCAGCACGATTATAACAGGTACGCAGAGAAGAAGGCCCGAAAGGGTGGTAGTTTCAATGGCTCTTTCTCTAAGGGCCAGAGTTCCCAGGTTTTTTCGGGACGCCCTATTCGATCGGCCATGCGAAGTTACGGTTGGAGGCCCGTCGGGGGCCGGTCGACGTTATTCCGGTCAGCCGGGGGTTCGCGGACGGTAGCTCTATATTATGGTGGGTATTCGGCTTCGTCCGTTTCTGTTCAGTATTCAACGCTAGACCACGGATGCTTCGAGTGTCGTGATACGGGGCATTTATAAATTTTTCCAGACTTAGGTAAGGTGGCCAGAGGACTCAGTTTCAGGCTCCCAGAGCTCTAGCATCAGGTAGAGAGGAAAGATCTTATGGGGGTAACCGCGCTCAGGCTGGGCGTGGCGGTCACATGGCCAGTAGGGGTGACAACTAGCCTAACAGAGACGGGTTTAAGTATGGTAGAGATGGACATCATCCCGATAGGGGCGGAGCTCAGATAGCGTAGGTTGATCGCAATGGTTCGCAGGCTACGGGTGGACGGGTTCATTGTTATTCCTTTCCTGGCAGGACAGAGGCTGAAGGCTTAGATGCGGTTATTACAGGTAACATCTAAGTCTGTCACCGGATGGCTTCTTTATTGTTTGACTCGGGTTCTACATTTTCTTATGTGTCTACATATTTTTCTATGGGTTTTGATATGGTTTGTGATTTACTTGATGCCCCTATACATGTATCTACTCCAGTTGGAGACTCTGTAGTTGTAGATAGAGTCTTTCGATCTTGTACTGTCACACTTATGGGGTATGGCACCTGGGTTGACTTAGTGATTTTAGACATGGTAGATTTTGATATCATCCTGGGTATGAGTTGGCCAGCTCCGTATCACGTAATTCTGGACTGTCATGCCAAGACAATGACCTTAGCTATGCCCGGGGTGCCTAGACTTAAGTGGAAAGGTAACCTTAGTCCCTCCTCGAAGAAAATCATTTCCTTTATTCGTGTAAAGAAATTAGTGGATAGGGGGTGCTTGGCTTATCTGGCACATATCCGTGATACCAATGTTGACGGTCCATCTCTTGAGTCGACATGTGGTACGTGAGTTTGCTAAGGTGTTTACCGCAGACTTGCTAGGCATGTCGCCGGACTGTGACATTGATTTCTGCATTGACTTAAAGCTATGGACCCGCCCTATATCTATCCCGCCATATCGGATGGCAGTAGGAGAGTTGAGGGAATTAAAGGAACAACTGCAGGATTTTCTTAGTAAGGGTTTCATCCGTCCGAGTGTCTCCCTATGGGGTGCTCCTGTTCTGTTTGTGAAAAAGAAAGATGGGACTATGTGGATGTACATTGATTACCGCCAGTTAAATAAAGTCACCATCCGAAATAAATACCCCATCCCTCGTATTAATGATTTGTTTGACCAGCTTCAGGGGGCTTCTGTGTTTTCAAAAATTGATTTGAGATAAGGCTATCATCAGTTAAAAATTCGGGCGGAGGATATTCCTAAGGTAGCTTTGCGGACCAGGTTTGGGTATTGTGAGTTTCTGGTTATGTCTTTCGGGCTTACTAATGCCGCAGCTACTTTTATGGATTTGTTGAATGGCATTTTTATTCCATACTTAGACTCCTTCGTGATAGTGTTTATTGATGACATTCTGGTTTATTCGAAGTTATAAGGAAGATCATGAAAAACATTTGAGGGTTGTTCTTGGGTTGCTGAGAGACAAGGAGTTGTACGCCAAGTTCTCTAAGTGTGAATTTTGGCTTGCATCTGTGTCTTTCTTAGGGCATGTGATTTGTCGCACCCCAACTTCCGATAGGGCATGATGGGCACCCGACCTCCACTTGGCCGAGCGAACCCCGATTCTCGTGATACCATAATCATATCAAATTCCCTTAAATCATGAAATGAGTGCATAATGAAAGTTTTTTCTTTAAAGAACAACATGCTTTTCAGCCTTTCTCAAATCAAGTAAAGTCTGTAAACATAAATCCGTAACAAAATGCATAATGGTACATCGGCTTACGAGCCACACAAGACCGACATGATACACGCGACTCACGTTCGCAAAGTCTCTAACATACTCAAGATGCTATAACATAGATATTCGACTCACAAAGATCCGAAGGAAATGGAGCCCGCTACCCAGTTGGAACATCTTCGCAGATATCTACTCATCCGTATACACGCGTGGCAGACGAAACGCCCCCGAAGAGAAAGCGGGGCCGCACGGAATATGCATCGAGTATGTAAAGCATGGAATACAAGAAACGTAATCGCATCAAGTAACGAGTATAGAAATAGTACGTAATCCGGTAAAACCACAAGGCTTGCCTTGAAACATAAACCATGCATGTCAATATCATATCCAATTCATTATGGGACTTAGAAACATAAGTGAATAATCATCTCGTACATATGCATATATAACGTGTCCCGGTCTCCCAATGAGAATTAATTAAAATCACTACATACATAAGGTTACAGCAGCAGACTGCAGCCTTCAGTGAGACTCGCAACAGAATCATCATATCATCGTTTATCACATCATCATATATAGACCAGGATCGCCTCCCTCTAGTGGAGGACCCCGTAATGGACTGGTCTCGGCCCCCTAGTGAGGAACGACCCGGTGGAGGAGATCCCTACTCATCAAGTGGAGATCATACCCCAACATCCCTACCGGCGCCATCATCACATCATCATATATACCTGCATCCGGCCCTCTAGTGAGGGACTCGGTGAACAATGCAAAGGAAGCTGTGACGAATACATACTGCCCTGGACCTAGAGATGTAACAAATAGCACGAGGCAGGTGAGAACCATACGCACATAAATCATCATTTCCGATAGATAAGTAAAGAATCACGCTCGAGCATCAAACGATAGTCACACTTAAAATTTCGAAAATATCATTACGAAATATGTCACATAACGTTCCCGTAGTTCATAAACATGTATCGAGCCATGTCAATCCGAGTCCGGCTTGCTACGGCATCATTCATTATAGAATCATTCTTTGCGAACACATCAAAGCAACTCGAGACCGTATATGAAAGTTAGGGACATATACATCACAGAACACTTTAGGAATAAAAACTCTTTATGTATCATTCATTATTCAAACATATAAAAGACTCGAGGGCACTAGCTCGGAATTATAAGAGTGCTAATATCAAAAAAGTGAATAAGAATCGTAGACATGCTCGTATATTATGAGTAGAGTTACCTCCGAAGTCGTGTCATATCATACTTACATCTAGGACATGCTGCAAGAAAGAAAGGTTAGGCTTTACATACTTTGTCCGCTTCCTAAGCTAATCGTAATCCTAAAAGTCTCTGCTTCCCAAGATCTACAGCCAACGTCGTTAGATACCAAACATTAGCCAGCACTTAGGAATTCAATTCTAAGCTAGCACTTCATTTATTAAATCAAGTATTTTCCCCAATTAATAAACCTCTCAGGAATTCAACTCGCCAAATCATCAACAGCTAACACCAACAACCATATTACAACATCACTAAGTAATCTTTAAAACGTATTCTAACGTTAGTAGAATTCCTTTCATATAATTCGACAAAGATTTCATTTACATTCAATTTAACCATATAATCAAGCCAACATCAATGCTCACAATTTTCAAGTACCAACTCGAGGTCATTCAAACAACACTCAAGAACACTTCAAAACAAATCCGTATAATATTCAAAAATAAATTTCAACCAACATTCAACACCACCCGAACTCAAATTCAATAAGAACAACAACAACACATTTCTTTCTTTCCAAGTTCATAAACTATACCAATAATCCACAATGTTAACAACATCATTCCCATACCCAAGAAACTATATTAAAATCACATTAGCTTCTAAAAATGTACCCCCACAAATCTAGCACAACTTCAATTTGAACCATCAGCTACTGGCCATAGGAAATCTACAACAACGACAACCAAGAATACTAAGTAAATTTAATTCATTCCTTCTACACAAAACAGCCCACACTCACGGCTACAACATAACACACATAATTTCATGAATTTCATCCATTTCACACCCAACAACACGCACAACCATCCGTAATACATGAAAGAGGAGATTAAACCTTACCTTTTCCTTAGTTCCTCAACTTGGCTAGGTTTGTGCTTGGAAGAATAAATGTTTACTTTGCTCCAACAACTACTCCACGTTAATAAGGACCTTCCAATTGGTTGAAAAGCTAGAAGAAAATTATTTTTTTGATCGATATCCATAGTACCCATTCGGCCGGCCGTGGCGAATGTCTTATTCTCTTCTTCTCTTTCTTTGTTTTTCTAGAGTGGTGAAGATGATTAAATGAATTTGAGTCATCCAATTGACTTAAATATAGACCTCTGCGATGAATATGTACCACTCATAGTTTGAACTAATCAAATTTGGCCAACCCAAGGGGGGGCCCCACACCACACTATGCCACTTAGGCCCTTTCATGAAATTTTATTTTCACTTCTAGCCCCTAATTTTTCCTTAATATTTCCATCCAATAAAATTTACAAGCAACTTGTGCATTAAACAAAATCAGAAAATAGCCTTGTCCTTAACTTATCGCAACTAGCTTAAAATATTCCAATGTACAAAATACGGGATCTAACAGTTTCGAAGGAAGGGATTATGGTTGATCCTAAGAGGATGAAGTGTTGAGAGATTGGGCTAGGCCTACATCAGTGACAGAGATTTGTAGTTTTATGGGGTTGGCTAGTTACTACCGTCGGTTCATGAAGGGGTTTGCCTCTATTGCCTCATATTTGACCCGTTTGACTCAGAAAGAGGTACCACTTCCGGGGTCCGAAGCGCAGTGTGGAGAGCTTTACAAAGTTCAAGACTTTTATTGACTACAACTCTATTCTATCTTTGCCCGTGAAGGGCAAGGACTTGTAGTTTATTGTGACGCTTCTCGTTGGTTTGGGTGTTGTGTTGATGCGGGGAAAAGAAAGGTGATTGATTATGCTTCCCGCTAGCCGAGATGATTCATGATAAGAACTTGTCACACCCCTAATCTTAATCGAGGTGTGATGGGCACCCGACCCGTATTCGGAGCCGGAGCGAACCCGCCGACTTTATTTCTCGCACAGTCTCTTTGATTTTTAAGTCAACCGAAAGTAAAATGCATAGTAAAATTTTTTTCAAAAAATCTTTTCGTCGTTTATGCAAATAAAACACGGTACCGTAAACATAAGGGCTCTATAACTTTGAGGTTTAATAAAAAGCCACATCAACTAGTGGAACCCTTTTTAAAAGCGACACTCTAGACCCACGACTCGTTCCGCAAAGTCTCTAACTCGAACAAGACATTATAGCATAGGACTTCTTGACCCGGCAACTCTCGGGGGCAAATGGAGATGCCTCCGGCTGGAACATCTTCTATAATGGCTTCGATCATCTGGTGTGCACAAGGCATGAAAACGCAGCCCCCGAAGAGGGGTCGGTACGAACGATGTCTTGTAGTGTAAGGCATGAATAGTAACGTAATAGGAGATACAAATACGAGTAGCAACATAGTAAAAAGCGTACAGTGAGTAATAACGAACGGTATCAGAGAACATGTCATGTCCGTAAAAGTAGTACGTACATTCGAGTGCCTCTTGAGCGAGTCATGCACGCTTCGTTACTCACACGCATCCATAGTCTGCCCGAATCACATAACATCATTAGCCCGCGTCCGGGTAAACCTATTTTCGCTCACCTAGTGGGATGCGTGCCTTACCAAATAGGCCGTTGTAATCATATGCCGCCCACTACGCTTACCGTAGTGGTGTGGTCGTGCTCCCGCCTTCTAGGCCGTTGTAGTCATGTCTTTCGCCCACTACGCTTCCGTAGTGGTGGTCATGCCCGCCCTCTAGGCCAGTGTAACCTCCATCATAAGCATGCATTGGAGCCCAATCAAAAGCTATAACTTTATCGGAGTGACGTAAGGTCGGAAACCTCCGATTACTTTATGGAATAATCATGGGCGCTTTGTCTCACCTTGAAGGAACAATTATAAGGCGAGACTATCAATCAAGGATAGCATCACGGGAAGACATAAAACGTAGGTCATAACATATCATTTCATATACTTTGAAACCTTTAAAATAGTCATTATCCAAAAATAGCTTAACATTTCATATCGTCGTATTCATGGTAAGAACATATCCTTGACATATTCATCATAGACATTTACTCATATCTGGCATCATCATTGTCATCATAAAATCACAGTCGTTGTTTTAATCATAAAAACTTTCAAAAAAAATCGTAAAACTTGGATTTTGGAGAAAAATGAATATTTTGGGAAACATTTATAAACTTTTAAGAAGGAAATTATACCTTGGAACCATTACTCCTAACTTTTGGAAATGAGAACGTTATGGAAGCATTTATAACATCTTACATACGAATCATGCCATAGAAAGAAAAGGGACGAGCCTTAACATACCTGCGCCGCGCCTTACTAGCTACGCTTATCCATCCAAACTTGATAGTCTACATGCAAGAGAATTCATCCATTCATTAGTTTCATTATCATATACTTGCCTTAACCTTTCAAACGCATTCACTTATATTCTGGCCGAATTTACAAAGACCTCCCCGTAAATATACCAACACATGTAGAATGTGGCCCAAGCCCCAAATCAACAACAACAAAAACCCGAGAATTCAACTCGCCAAACCAACCATAATACTATCAATATCCAATTCATTCAATTTTTAATTCAATTCAATTTAATTCACATAATGTTCCAACAACTTAATCTACATGCTGCCATCCAAACCTTCAACTTCAATCACAACCATACATTTCATTGTCACTCATATATGTTAACTTCAACAACACCCTCCGTTTCACACTACATAATCCATAACAACAACAACTAAAATGTCAAATTACATCAATTTACATTAACTTACCAAAACATCTATTATTCAACCATAACCACTTCTTACATGTTTTCATGCATCTCATCCATCCCTTTACATTACAACAACAACATAACAATCAAAATGCCAAATAGAATTGATTCATTTTCTCCTACACCAAACAAGGACCACACATGCCACCACACTTTATACATACTTCCATGAATTTTTCATTCATTTCTTGGCATTTCAATAACAACCAACACGCCATATACTACATGCATATTTTCTGAATTCTCATCTTTTCATACACTACGACAACAAACAACATTCTACATAGAATCAATCCATTCCTTCCATGCAACACAACACATCACCACCACTCAACCATGCAACACGATACACGGCTACAACTAACATCCACAACTCAACAATCAAATTACTAAATGATATTAATTCATCACTTCACTCCAACACAACCCATATATTCGGCCAACATGCAACACACATATTTTCATATATTTCATCCATTTCTTCAACCTACACATACACCAAACATGCATAACACTTAAAAGAAAATTGGTTCTTACCTTTTCCATTCAACTTCTCTCTTGATTAAAGTTTATATATGACATCAAAGAACCTTCTTTCGATTCAACACTCACTCCATGTTGTAGAGGACCTTCCATTAGGTAGAATAACCAGAGAAAATATTTTCTTCTTTGATCCTTCCTCTTCTGTCCATATGTTCTGCTCCATGGCCGAACACCCCTCTTTCTCTCCTTTTTTTTTTTTGTTCTTCTTTGCTCTCTCTTTTTCTTCCACTCTCTTAAATTAAAAAAGATGACCACACATATATATATATATAACTCTCCAATCATGTGAGGGGCACATGCCTCCCCTCCACCCCTTTGTTTTCTAGATTTTTCTTTCATTTTCTTGAAATTTCTTAACTAGTCAAAGAAGACTAATGTCTTCTTATACAAGCTTTGTCCATGAAATTTTTATAATTACAATTAGCCCCCCCCCCCATTTAATTCAAATGTGAGCACATTCTACCCATGCCACACGGGACATCTTGAAAATTTAAAGAATTTTCGAATACTTACGAAAATGACCATTTTGCCCCTAGCCTTCCACATTATTACCATGGACCCTTGTGCGAATTTCCTTTTCGCCCTTAACCTTTCTCGATTTAATAATATTATTCATAAATATTATTCATAACTAACTTGTACATTAGAATAATTTTGGAGAGTGGTCTCGCCTAACTTTTCACGACGACTTTGAAATTTCCAAACGACAAGATACGGGCATACTGCAACTATCCTACCATGACTTGAGTCGGCAACCGTGGTTTTGCGTTGAAGATTTGGAGAAACTATTTTCATAAAAGGTTCGTTGCGCAGGTATTTATCGATCATCGCGCTCAAAGACGCGTTTACTCGTAGGATCTTAATTCTCTAGGCAACGACGGATGATAGAGTTTTAAGGATTTACGATACTACCATCTTGTATCATCTTTGGCAAGCGCAAACGTGATGGCAAATGCCTTGAGCAGAAAATCGCCAGTACGGGTAGTTTGGCTTCGCGATCGAGTCGCAGCATCCGGCTGGCCGGTGAGATTTACATGGGGTTAAAAATTTCACGCCGAGGCTCGGTATGTGTCTAGTTTAGCAAAAAAGCAGTATCGATTCTGCATCGAGGCGAGATCATCGTTTGAGGACATTAAGGCGACGATGGGGAGTAAGGCATTCGCGATAAGGTTATGTGGCGAGGCCAAGGAGGTCGTGGTTGATGATTTGATTAAGACAATATTAGAGGCTCACAGTTCTAGATATTCCATTCATCTTGGTGCTACCAAGATGTACCTTGACTTGAAAATAAAGCCACCACCGGTGGGCCAGGGATGGTTCTAATTGCTGAGTTTGTTGGTCAGCGTTTGAACCGGCTAGCAAAGGTGAAGAACGAGCACCAAAGACCCTGGGTACACTTCCGTGAGATGCTTATTCCAGAAAGGAAGTGGAGGATAGCGATGTGGACCCTTGTGGTTAGTCTTCCGAACACCTTGGGTAAGTTTGATTCGATTTGGGTCATTCTTGATAGATTGACCAAGTTTGCCCATTTCATACCGGTTCAGATTACCCATACTACTCAAAAGTTGGCCCAGATTTATATTCGAGAGATTGTTCGCCCGTATGGCATTCCTATTTCCATCATATTCTACAGAGGCACGACGTTTGACATCCTGGTTCTAGAAGACTTTGCATTTAGAATTGGGTTCTAGATTGGACCTTAGTACAGATTTCCACCCTCAGACGGATGGCCAGTCTGAGCGGACTATTCAGGTCTTAAAGGATATGCTCCGAGCTTGTGTGACTTCGGTGGCCATTGGGATCAATTCTTACTATTGGCTGAGTTTGCATATAACAATAGTTATCACTCGAGCATTGATATGGCCCCGTTTGAGGCTCTTTATGGGAGGAGATGTAGGTCTCCCCTCGGGCGGTTTGATGCATTTGAGGTAAGGCCATGGGGTACCGATCTTTTCACAGAGTCATTAGATAAGGTTAAAATGATTCAGGAAAAGCTCTTGGCAGCTCAAAGTAGGCAGAAGGAGTATGCGGATCGAAAGGTCTGAGATCTTGAGTTCATGGTTAGAGAACAAGTCT
The DNA here is from genome assembly GCF_029784015.1 of Lycium ferocissimum. Lineage (NCBI taxonomy): Eukaryota > Viridiplantae > Streptophyta > Magnoliopsida > Solanales > Solanaceae > Lycium > Lycium ferocissimum. The sequence continues at coordinate 29,315 of NW_026716193.1, forward strand.
TATTGAAGGTCTCAACCATGAAGGATGTGATGAGGTTTGGGAAGAAAGGTAAGCTTAGTCCTAGATTCATTGGTCCGTTTGAAATTCTCAATTGTGTAGGGGATGTAGCCTATGAGTTGGCTTTGACCCTAGGTCTATCAAGTGTGCATCCAGTGTTCCATGTCTCTATGTTGAAGAGATATCATGGTGATGGTTCGTTTATCATTCGTCGGGATTCTTTCCTATTGGATGAGAATCTGTCCTATGAGAAAGAGCCTATTGCTAATTTAGATAGAGAGGTTCGTAAGTTGAGGTCAAGAGATATAGCATCAATGAAGGTTCAGTGGAAGAACCATCCCGTTGAGGAAGCTACTTGGGAAACCGAATTCGATATGTGAAAGAATTATCCCCAGCTTTTCACTAAGTCGGGTATTATTTCCCTTGTTTCACTTCCTTGTTCGTTCGGGGACGGACGGGTGTTTAATTAGTATCTGATGTAATGACCCACTATGTAGTTGTGGGGGGTGACTTAGAAAACTAGACCTCCGTTGGGAATTCCGAGGCCGCGAGTAAGTCCGCAGTGTGTTTTTATGTATATATGCATGTTTTGTTTGTGTCTGTAGGGCCTCGGATTAGTGTTGGGATTTTGGGTGAAAACTGATGGAAAAACCCGAGCTACTAATCAAAATGGACCGCTGCAGTGGGTGAGGGACCGCTGTAACAGGTCCATTGAGACCGCTGCAGCGAGACATTAACTGCTGCAGCGGTTGACTGGAAGCAAAATCTGTGTTTTATATTCTTTATTCTGAACCCATTCCCCACACAACTCCAAAATAGTTTCCAAGAACTCCTGTGGCGAAATTCTAAGGCTTGGGCTTAAACACTCTTGAAAGGTAAGTCTCAACCCCTCGCTTTGTTCATTCCATCATGTTGTTAGATTGCATGATTAGTTAAAGGTTCTCTAATGGTGAATGAATGGTTAGAACCCTAGAAACTGTAAACCCTCGAATAAATGAATGGGTTATTGATTTTATTGTTGTTTAATCATCTAGGAGTATAGATTATCACTTCCTAGGATGAGAGTTTGACTATTAAGCGAGGAGAATGATGTATTGAGACTTAGGGTTGCATAAAAATGGAAGCTTTAGCATAAAACCTGCTTGTAAGAGGGTTGAATTGATTAGAAAACCCATGATTCGATGGAATATGATTATAGGGGGTTGGTTTTATGATGAATTCACGCATAGTGGTAGTTTACCCATTTGAAAAGGGTAGAAGTAGTTGGGTTCTCTTCCCCTATTATTGTATTGTTGAGTAGATGATTCGAATACTCATGTAGCGCTACATTTCTAGACTTTGAACGTTCCGAGGCGTTGCGGAAAGGAAAAGCTACCCGGAGTGATTGCATTGTTCCAGTTCTGCTTTGAGGTAGATTACGGTCTACTTGAGTTAGGGCATGCATGTAATGTTGTGAGAAATCTAAGACCACCCCACCTTTAATGTATAAACAGAGTCTCGTCAAAATACATCGGGAATAAACCAATACTATCACCTTACTATACATGACCACAAGCTAAGAACATTAATGCAAATCAGGGATTATTATTTTTTTATTATTTATTTTTTTGATCAAATAAGGGATAATTCTATCAACAGATCCATCTAAGCACGACACTCGTAAAAATAAAATCACTAAAGGATCGTGTTTATGAAATTGAAAGGAGTAAAAGTCATATAAAGGATTGGACCATCACATATGGGATTTGAACTAGTCAAAAAGGACTTCACATCACCTTGGGACAAGATTTTGGTTGATTTACTGCCATTCAAGAATACCATTGCTCGTTCCCTTCCTATTTGATAATTACGAAACTCAATTATTCCTTTTAAGACCCCACGCTGTTTGTTTCGGCAAACTAATGAATTAGTTTAAATCGTAATGCAACTCAAAAGATTTAGGTAAAAAGTTATCTGCACATGATATTTCCACCAAACCGGTAAATGCATGAGATGTGTTTGCATGTATACATTTAGCACGAAAATATGGTTATTTAATATGCACTATTACCTTATTAAATCATCTAACTATATTAAATTAACATGATATGAGGATATAGATGAATTTATAATCTATAGAATAACTAAAACCAATACAAAATTCAAAATAGATGACGGAAGGAGTCAAGGTGATCTTTTAATAAGTAATCAAGATATTTTACACTCATAATAAACCAAGCTAGGGATGTATATGTAAAAACAATCAAAACTCAAAAGCCTAGCACATTAATACTCACCTGATATTCTTTCCTTGAAAATATTTTTTTCTCCTTTTTCACGAATTCCACATATTAAACTAATAGGCTGGTAGATCTCTTGACCCATAACTTCTGAATGTATGGATAATGTTTTTTAGCATGGTGTTATTATTTCAGCAGGCTTACGATGTGATACTACAATCTCTGATATGGTTGGTGTCTGCAAGGATGAATAGAATGAAATGAGCATATTGCAGGCTAAAAGATAGCATATATGATATGTCCAGCCAACCACGATATTCGATGCAAGTTTTCTGTTTTAGTTAGATAGGATTAACATTTAACCATAAAAGTAGTACAAATTATATACTCCTTCCGTCTTAATTTATGTGATACTTTTCGTTTTTCGAGAGTCAATTTGACTAAACTTTCAAGCTAAATTGTATCAAATTAACTAAATATTTTATGATCAAAATTATATATTTGAAAACTACATGAAAAGTACTATAAGTTATAATTTTTCTTATATCAATTTTGTGAAAAAATTACATCTTAAAATAGTGGTCAAAGTTCATACAATTTGAACCTCGAAAAGCGAAAAATATCACATAAATTGGGACAGAGGGAGCATCAAGTTACGGATAGTTTTAAAAATAATCATGGATCACACTATAAAAAACTCTTTATGGGTTTAGAAGAGTCTAAGCGAAAAGACTTGAGCTATGTTATACATATAGTCATATAGATAATTGACAATTTCAAAATCAGATGAACTTACCATTTCTGTATGCCTGCTTATAAAGGAAGGGAGAAACAGTTAACCATTAAATGCAACAGAAAATATGCCAACATAAGAAATATTTTAGTTGATTCTCATTGGCCACTGCCATCGACAACTCCTCCATTCAAGATTTAAACACTACAAAAAGAATTAAATGCTTTCTATGAATAAAGACACGCATTCACCTCAAAATTTTCAGAGAACTGCCCTGGCATCACCTGGTGATGAAAAAATATACAAAAGATAATACTTAAAAGCATAATAAGAAAAAGGAAGAAAATAGGCAAAACAAAATTCAAAGATATATTCAAAAGCTAACATTAACTATACCATGTCTTTGATCATTTTCCATATAATCCTCGACATTTCATCACCTACAAAATAAAGAAATAGAGTTAGTGAATGAATCTGTCACGACCCATTTTAGCCTAGGTCATGCGGGCACCTACCATTCCCCCCTCGGTAGGCGAACCCTTAACTCAACGTTCACAATCAATAAATATAATAAATAGAGGAAGAAGTAAATGACGTAAGTCTCACAATATAGTATAATATAGAAAAGTGCGGAAGTAAATGAATCCACCCCAGTATCTGGTCTGGTCATACAAGAGCATCTAAATCCGAATAACTCTAGTCTGAATAATAATACATAAAATGCCTCAAATCATGCCTTGAAATAAAAGTAAGACATAAACAATAGAAGAGTCTTCGAGGTCAGCGGACGCCATGCTCACCCTGGAAAACTCAAGTAGAAGCTGAGGAATCGATCAGCCACGAGTCAGAGAAGTAGATCCGGCCTGATACTCTGCATTCACAAAAGAATGCAGCAAGTGCAGGTCAGTACAAACAACATTACTGGTAGGCATCATAGGCCGACTAACCATAGTTAACACAATTCAGAAAATAACGCAGATAAATAAGTAGAACAATCAAGCATGAAACAATATAATCGTAACCGAGTATCCATCAACACCTATGTAAGTATCTAACCCCAATATAATAAGTCTGAGTATATTAATTCCTGGAACAATCAACACCATAGAATCAACAACACAATCCACCACAATACAGTCATCATGACATCTCACTCAAGTCATAATGCAATGCAATGCAATAATGGTATGAATGTGATGCCATGCCATGCTATCCAAATAAGATGTACACGTGTACTCCGAACGGAAATATCGACGTCCTCGGCAAAAGACAACCCAAACGTGACTCGTGAAGTCTGAGTGCCACCCGTCCCGGATCTTTTCCAAACAGACAGACGGGACCCTAGCTAATTGCTCATAGGGGGAGTCTCACCGGCACCACTCTGGGGGGACCCGCGGAGCCCATGCACTACAATCGAATCCTGGATAACATCGAAAACGGCCATGCACAATCATGCGCGAATATAACCATCGGACATCGGCCTCCTCACAATCACTTAAAAGAGTTGTCAAATATCAGTTTCACAAATCAATGATTCCGGAATTGAACTTCGGACATCGGCCTCCTCACAATCACTCAAGTAAAGAGTTTAGCAACTATCAATTTCATATAAACAATGATTCCGGAATGGATCCTCGGACATCGGCCTTTTTCACAATCACTCAAGTAAAAGAATTTATCAAATATCAGTTTCGCTCAATCAACGATACCGGATCATCATCGGATATCGGTCATGCATGATAATATGAGAGAATACGTGCAATGCATATGTCAATTATCAACAAATAAGCTCAATATCACAAGTACCTCAACGGGGTACGCCAACAATATATCACATCACAATACCAACAGTGGGTATGCCAACATATATCAATAACTCAAGTACCAACAGTGGGTATGCCAAGAATGTATCATAGTACAAATACCAACAAAGGGTATGCCAATCCTATCCCCAATCAGGACAACAAGCAACATTCGCTATCTATCAACTACACATGGCATCAAGCCAACATCATTAAACAATTAAACACATATAACGGGGTGGCTAGTCCCAACACATATCAGGGCCAAACCTAAGGCAATATCCATCCCAACTTCACACTCGAAGGTTCACATGCTGTATCCGACATCATAATCTAAACATGTGATTCACTATACTAAGTCTCACCAAAGGTAAACCATAACCTACCTGGACTGCCGAACTCCAACACCAACAAGTCACTCTATCGCCTTGCCCTTCCTCTGAAGCTCAGAACCAAAGTCATCTAAGCATAATCGAATTCTAAATTAGAAATCATGAAAAATGATACTAATATTGCTATGATATCAATTAGGTCCAATCTAACCCTAGAAATTAGCAAAACGGGCCCACAAGGGCGAAACGAGAAATTCAAGGGTAAAATACCAAATTGAATCCTAGGTAATCATAACCCAATCATTTATTGTTGATTTTGCTCAAGAACTATCCCCAAATCTGAGTTCTAGTAAACCCCCAAATTGGGTATGAACCCTAATTCCCCAAATCTGAAATTCAACATTAAAAGTGAAAGATATGGGGTTACTAAGCTTAGATTCATCACATTTTAGTACTAACATCATCAATTTTATCAATTATAACCCTAGGGAGAAGTCTCCCAAAACCCTTCTTCAAATTCTACTTCTAAGGGATGAATTTAAGATGGTGATGATTAAAGAGAAGTAAGTGATTAGACAAAGCTTTACCTCCAAGAAATTCCTCAATTTATCCCCAAGAACAGCCTTCTCAAGCTCCAATATCGAGTTATGACATAATGAGGGTCTAGGTCTTATTTTAAGACACATTAAATGAAATAACACTGCCCGTGACCGCCACGGCGGGGGTAGTGCCGCTACAGCGGCGCCGCTGCGGCGTCGGGGACACCGCTGCAGCGGTGAAGGCCCTTTTACTCATGACTGCCCCAGCGGTCACTGTACCGCCGTGGCAGCTCTGGTGCCGCCGTTGCGGACACCAGACACCAGAAATCCCCTATTTCCCTAAGTCTTCCATCAAATTTTTGGGTTATTCCCGATGCCATCTGCTCATAATCCAACCCCCTGAACCCATACAAAAATACGCTACGAACGCACTCATGGTCTCAAAATTTCCAATGGAGGTCTCGTTGACCGAGTCAACCACCGGTGCCTACTTCCCATTTCCCATCCAAAGTCCCGAAATGCACCAAAATGCATTGGGAACCGAACCAATCATACATACAAGTTCTAAACAATCATCCGGACCTCTCAGAGTTGACAAAACTCCAAAAAAGGTTTGTTTGCCCAAAAGTCAACCTCGGGTCAAAATGAGTCAATAAACGCTAGGAAGTGGCGAAAGTGCCAAAAGGACTATAACAACCAAACGGGTCGTTACATCAGATACCAATTGAACCGTTGCTCGTCCTCGAGCAAAGAAAAGACAGAAGGCAGGGAAATACCCGAATCAGTGAACAACTGGGGATATCGGCTACGATATCGGACTCCGCCTCCCAAGTAGCCTCTTCCAAAGGGCGGTGCTTCCATTGCACCTTCTCAGAAGCAATCTCCTTGGACCTCAATTTTCGAACTCGCCATCTAGGATCGCAATAGGCTCCTCCTTATAAGTCAAATTCCCATCAAGCAATATAGAATCCCAACGGACAATATAGGTACCATCGGCATGGTATCTCTTCAAAGATCAAAACATGAAAAACCGGGTGAACTCCCGCTAAACCTGGCGGCAATGCTAACTCGTAAGCTACATCGCCTATACAATCCACGATCTCAAACGGCCAATGTATCTAAGGCTCAACTTGCCCTTCTTACCAAACCTCTTAACACCCTTCATGGGTGAAACTTTCAACAGGACCTGATCACCAATAGCAAACTTCAAATCCCGAACCTTCCGGTCCGCATACATGTTCTGCCCGCTCTGAGCTGCCACGAGTTTGGCTTGAATAACTCTCACTCTATCAAGGGACTCTCTTAATAGATCCGTGCTCCCAGGTCGAGCCTCGAACCCATCGAACCAACCAATCGGAGATCTACACCTCATACCATATAAGGCCTCAAAAGGCGCCATACCAATACTCAAATGATAACTGTTGTTGTACGCAAACTCTACCAAGGGCAAGTGTTGATCCCAATGACCACCAAAATCAATAACACACGCTCTCAATATGACCTCGAGCACTTGAATGGTCCGCTCGGACTGGCCATCGATGTGGGGATAGAAAGCTATACTAAAGTCCAATCGGGTACCCAACTCATCACGAAACGCTCTCCAGAATCGGGAAGTGAAGATAGTACCCCGATCAGATACAACAGAAATAGGGATCCCATGTAATCTCACAATATCCCGAATATACATCTTGGCTAACTTCTCCGAGGTATAAGAAACCTGAACCGGAACGAAGTGAGCGGACTTAGTCAACCGGTCCACTATCACCCAAATAGAAACAAACTTGCCAAGGGTCTTCGGAATATCCTCCGCCCTAATATTCAACTGATGATAGCCGAAACGCAAATCAATCTTAGAAAACACCGAAGCACCCTGAAGCTGGTCAAATAGATCATCAATACGAGGCATAGGGCAATTGTTCCGGATAGTGACCTTATTCAACTGGCGGTAATCAATGCACATCCTCATGGTCCCATCTTTCTTCTTCACAAATAACACAGGAGCACCCTAAGGGGAGACGCTCGGTCTAATGAAGCCCTTGCTCAATAAATCCTACAATTGCTCCTTAAGTTCTCTCAACTCGGCAGGTGCCATCCGATATGGTGGGATGACAATAGGACGAGTACCCGGGTCCACGTCGATACAGAAATCAATGTCACGATCGGCTAGCATACTCGGCAAATCTGATGGAAATACCTGCGCAAACTCTCTCACAATAGGAATAGACTCAAAGGATGGAGATGCAACAATCGTATCACGAATATGCGCCAAATACGCTAAACACCTCTTACTTACTAATTTCTTCGCCTGAAGGAAGAAAATAATCTTCTTCGAGCCGGGACCGGAGTACCTCTCCACTTAAGGCTAGGGATATCCGCATGGCTAAAGTGACATCCTTGGCTTGGTCAAAATCGCATGATAAGGAGAAAGCCAGACATACCCAATATAATATCGAGTCCACCATATCCGAATCATCAAATCTACCTGTGTGTCATACCCCATAAAAGTAACTAGACAAGACCGGTAGACTCGATCAATAACCATAGAATCTCCGACTGGAGTAGACAGATGAACAGGTATATCTATACTATCACAGGGTAAATCCCAACCAATGGCATGAAATGCAGATACATACGAATAAGTGGATCCAGGATCAAATAACACAGATGTTGCTCTATGACGGACAGAAATGGTACCTGAGATCACAGCATCTGAGGCCTCTGCCTCGAGCCTACCAGGAAATGAGTAACAATGGGCCCCACCACGCCCAGTCTGGGATCTCTCTCTCGAACTCTGAGTACCACCTCTAGCTGGCTGGGATCCACCTCTAGAACCATGGGAAATATCACGGCCTGACTGAGCACCGCCTCTCTGAGAAGTCCCTCCTCGACCGCCGAATGATACAGAAGTCCTCGGCGGCTGATAATCTCGCCTAGGTTGGGGACATCTCTTGGCAATATGCCTAACCTCCCCACAGAGAAACAAAGAGGAGTCGAATGCGAAACACGAAATCGAAGACACGGATGAAAACCCCGTCCACCGGTCGAGAGAACGAGCTCTCGGGAGCTCTCCTGTCTAGGTGTCTCACTAGAGGAAGCCAGTAATGCTAAATGTACGGGATGACCGGAATAGGGCTGAGGTGGCCTCCGGGGATTGACCGGCGCCCTTCGTACCAGAACCCCCAAAGCTGCCAGTCTGACTTGGCCTCTTGTCACCACCACGGACGGGCTCGCGCCCTCAACCATCGAAGCATTGTCAATAATGGATTAGAAGGAAGCCCATAGACTCCATCTGAAGTCAAGAAATCTGTAGAGAGCCCACTAGTCCTCCAACAAAGCACCTGATCCTATCAGTCTCGGTAGGAATCAACGGAGTAGAGTATCGGGCCAAATAGAGAAAACGGGTCACATAAGACTCCAAGGACATGCCCCTCTGCTCAAGGTGTAGAAATTGCTCCCTACAAGCCTCTCTCAAAGACTGGGGCACATACTTCTCAAGGAAGGCCCGGTAGAACTGAGTCCAAGTCAACGAAGGAGAACCCTCAGGTCTGCACGACACGAAATATCTCCACCACGTCTTCGCGTCGTCGCGAAACTGGTAGGACACATAATCAACCCCGTGGGTCCCCACTATCCCCATACGGTGCAGCAACTCATGCATATCAAGAATAAACTTAGGTATTCTCAGACGAAGTACCAGAGAACCTCGGTGGCTCTAACTACCTGAACCTCCCCACCAAGTCCTTATCAGCAGCAGTCATAACGGCGCCATCCATGGGCCTAATATCCTCCCCTGGAGCGAGTATAGCATCAATGCGGGAGCCATAGGCACGGCGGGATGTGCTACCCGCGGGTCCCTTTGTCGGGGTCCGTGCCCTAACTCTAGTATGTGAACCACCGTCGAGAGTAGTAACACCGGCGGCCGCCTGCTGGGCATCAAGATGAAGTAGGACCCTAGCCATAGTATCATGCGCGGCCTTGTTATAGCCCGTACTTTACACGTTCGAATATTTCGAGATAGTCAAGGAATGTCGAGGGCAAGACCGTTTCCAAAATTATATTAATGAGCAAGTTGGTTATGAATATTATTTATGAATATTGTTAGTGTGGAAATATTGAGAAAGACTAAGGGCGAAACGGGAAATTCATGAAATGGTTATGGAAATATTAAAAAAGGCTAGGGGCAAAATGGTCATTTCACGAGTATTCAAGAAATTTCTTGGAAGAGGCCATGTGGCCGAAAAAAAAAAAGGAATTGGTCATCTTATGGGAAATTTGAAGAAAATTCTAGAAAAAGAAAAAGAAGAAGAAAAAGAAAAGAAAACTCTAGAAAAAAAAAAGATGAAGAAAGAGGGCATGTGCCCCTCACATGCTTGTAGAGCTATATATATAGATATGTGGTCATCTTTTAATTGAAGAGAGTGGAAGAGAAAGAAAGAACAAGCAAAACAAAAAAAAAAAAAAAAAAAAAAAAAAAAAGGAGAGGGGTTCGGCCAACAAGGTCCAAGAGGGAGTGAAGGGAAAAATATTTTCTTCTATTATTTCCACTAAATGGAAGGTCCTTTATGATATGGAAGAGTTGTTGGAATAAGTAGAACACTTATTCTTGCAAAGTTACAATTCTAGCCAAGTGAGGAATCAAAGGAAAAGGTAAGGTTTCATCTTTTTAGTATGTTGTGGATGGTTTGTATATGTTGTAGGTTGAAGAAATGGATGAAATATATGAAAATATGTATGTTGCATGTTGGCCGAATATATGTGTAGTGTTGGATTGAGGTGATGAATTAATATTATTTAGTAATTTGATTGTTGAGTTGTGGATGGT
>NW_026716194.1:0-18064 GCF_029784015.1 Lycium ferocissimum
TGTTATATCTCTTACTATAGTGCTACTCACCCGCTTACATACTCGGTACATTGCTCGCACCGGCCCCTCTTCTCGGGGGCCTGCGTTTCGTACCGCGCGGTGTGAACAGTTGAGTCAAGCCAGAAAGATGTCCGCTGCCGAGGTTGGTAGGCTCCACTGTCCCGGAGTCTTGCCCGAGTCGGAGCATATATGCCATGATGTTTTGTTCGGAGTTAGAGACTTTGGCACAAAGAGTCGTGGGTGATGGTTGTCGGCTTTGTAAACGGCTCCAACGGCCGATATGCTATTGTGTTTCGTGTCACGAGTCTTTTATGATGTCAGATTCTATTCTTAAAAAAAAAATTCTATGTATTCATTTCTTACTAATTCATAAGTTCATATGTGTAATAAGAGTTAGCGGGTTCGCTCGGCTCCGAAGATGGGGTCGGGTGCCCATCACACCCTAGTAAAGTCGGGGTGTGACATTTTAGTTGACTAAGCTTGGGAAGGGACTCGAGGATTAGCTTGAGGTGTAAATAAGGTTTGTAAGGCTAACCCTTCTTTCATACTTTGGCATGATCCCTTTTATATGACTCTAAAGAACGTAAAACATAAGTACTCTCATTCTTAGTTGGATTTGGAGTCGATATCCAATGTCTTGTTTTTGTTCGTGCTATACTCTTGTTGATAATTCGAAGGAAGCTCGCGATACATTATACTTACACGTTCACTACAAAGCAAATGGTAAATGAAGGAAACTCTAAAAACTTGTTCTCAAAATCTCTCAAAAGGAGTTGTAATAAAAACCACTTTGAAACGGGTGCAACGTTTTGTAACTTCATTACATATTCATACCGTATATCATATGTATTGTTATTGTTCCACCCGATCGGTGGATTGTGATATTCTTAAGCCGGAAGCGGTGCTCAAGAAGGCCCACCCTATGGCCAGCCGGAAGCATTACCCGGCGGGCCATCATGACTACGCCGAAGCGCCGAGTCCGAAAGGACTATTGTGTTATTAGCCGAAGCGGCTACAAGTAGGGATATTCTATATTTATATTGTGTATGCTAGAATTTGTGTGAGGACCATATGACATGGTTCAAAGTCTTTGTCCGAGAGTTACTCCCGTGTTGCTTTCTAAAACTTGCTTCGTTACACTTTTCCTTGTTTTATGATTCAAAAGATTGCCTTACATATTCAAAGGCATATTATTACGCATCGGCCTTTCTTTGGGGGGATGCGTTCATGCCGCGTGTTCGGGGATGCGGCGGACAATCCAACCACCTAGGAGAAGTCGGCATTGAGAGTCGACGCTCCACTCTGCTTCGGAGGCCTCTCCGTTTCGCATAATTTTGTTTGTATACATTATGGGTATGACGGGGCCGTCCCGTCACTTATGTATGGTCATACACTTCTAGTAGTCTCATGGACAGCGTGGGTGTCATGGCACCGTTTGGCCTTGTTTCGCCATTGTTTTATTGTACGAAGCATCGGCCTCGTTGGCTTGCCTTGTGATATGTTACATATATACAAGTATGTTTTGAGATGTTTTGAGTTATAGATGGACTTTGGTATTCTATTTACGTGTTTCAAACTTAGTTAAACACCCTATTGAATGCCATGTTTGAGTACGGTAACATAAGTTTATTTGGGCAAAGTCAAGCTCGGCCACCATCATGGCCTCTAGGTTGGGTCATGACAACGAACTCGAGCCATAGCTATATTTCTCGGGGACTACATAGCGGAGCTCCATTTCATTCGTAGCCGCCTTTTGGTATTGATTCTTTTGTGTATATATTTATGGGCACGGCGGGGTCTCCGTCCCGCTATACGATATGACATATTCTTCTTAGAGGCTCGTAGACATGTGTATATGGTTAGATGTGTTTGGCCTTGTCGGCCCATATTTTGGGAAAATATTTTGCTAGCCTTGCTTCCGCTTATGTACTTTGATATGGGCATAGTTGCTAATGATGATATAAATGAATTGACGCCTCAATGGGATTAGTATGATTGATGAATGAAAAGTATGATTTAGCTGTGTGGATCACCTAGATGTAATGTGAAAATATGTTAAGAGGTGCCCGGGTGGGTTAGCACTGGGTACCCATCATGGCCCTTAGGTTGGGTCGTGACATAAATCTCCATTTCAATACAAAATACACCACACCCAAGAAGAAGAAGAAAAATAAGAAGAAAAAGAAATGCTTTCCATTTTAGATTTCACATCTGAAAGTTTATCCATAATTTATTGACGAATCTGACAAAAATAGGATCTTCCGATGATGTCACTCATTTTCTCTGACGCTGGCTATGGATCTGGCCGGAAATCGTTCTCTCTGGCGATGTTCTCGTTTCTTCTAGATCTGGCCGTAAACGTTTGCTCTGGCAATGTTCTCTTTTCTTTCAAATCTGGTCGTCCAAATCTGGTGTGAAGATGAGATTTTTCTGATGTTGGATGATTTAGAGAGGGAGAAGAGAGAAGGGGTGCAAACAGAGAATTAAGTGTTGAGAATGAGAAATTTTTGGGCCTCTTCGTGTAAAAACCAAAATATAGGTAGAACGGGTAATAATTTTGTACAAATAGACACACAATGTTATTTTTTCAAATTAAAATGCAGATCTTGTAGAAAAAATTATGTACAAAGATCGAAACTTTATTCACATGGTAAAAAAAAATCTCATAATTTATGTATCCGCGTCCGTCACATTTAAAGAAGGTTAAGAATTTAATGTTTAAAGTTCAAATCATTTGCGTGGTATATGCATAGAGTTGTTTTGGAATTTATGAAGCAAGGTTTGATTTGGTAAATTTGTTGCCTTGATTATCCCGTTCGTTGAAGTTCCTTGAGTTACTTGTACTATTATGCCGAAGCATTTTACTATATATAATAAGGGGATAATTAGACTCGCATATCAATTGGGGTATCAATGCTACCAAATTTAACCCATATTTGAGTTTCTTGCCCATGAGCGTCCATCTTCGCTTAAATAAAAATTACTTTTCAAAAAATGACCCATTCCCCTCTTCCTCCCCCTCTCTCTCCACTGCCTCCTTCTTTTTCGTTTTTTATTTTTTAATTTTTTAATTTTTTTTTAGAGTTCGTCACTGCATCCTTTTTTAAAAAAATTTTTTTTTTTTTGGAGTTCGCCACTGCCTCCTTTTTTTTTTTTTAATTATTAGTATTATTTTTTTAATTTATTTGTTTTCTAGTTTTTTTTTTATTTTTTTTTTTATTTCCCATGTCCCTTTATCACGCCGGATCTTTAATATTTTTTAATTTCCCCTCTCCCTCTAACAAGCCGGATCTTTGATGTTTGAAAAGTTGGTTCTGGTGGTGGTGTTGGAGTTTGCTGGAGAACGGAACTTCGGCGATAACTGTATATGGGTGTATATGAGTGTATACTATTGTATGTCGGTGTATATGGGTGTATACGCCGGAGAACGGAACTCCGGCGATGACTATATATGGGTGTGTGTGAGTGTATATGGGTGTATATGGATATATGGGTTATAATATTGTATAATATTGTATATGGATGTATTAAATTGTATAATACAGTATATGAGTGTATATGGATGTATTAAATTGTATAATACAGTAAATGAGTTTATATGGATGTATATGGATAATATTGTATAATATTGTATATGAGTGTATAATATTATATATGAATATATATGGGTGTATAATATTGTATACGGGTGTATATGGATATAAGGGCTACAATATTGTATATGGGTGTATAATATTTGTATATAAGTGTATATGAATGTATATGGGTATATGGATTATAATTTTTGTATAATATTGTATATGAGTATATGTATTATAATGTTGTATAATATTGTATATGAGTGTATATGGGTATATGAATTATAATACTCTATTAAAAATATTTAAAAAAATAATAAATTTAAAAAAAAAAAAGAAAAAAAAGAGGCAGTGGCGAACTCCAACAAAAAAAAAACTAAAAAACGAAAAAGAAGGAGACAGTGGAGAGAGAGGGGAGAAGAGGGGTTAGAGCTTTGCAATGTAAGTTTTGAGCTTTTTTTTTTTTTTGCAATGTAAGTGATCCAATTGTATATTTATGAAATTTTCCCTATAATAAGGGCAAATGTAACTTTTTTGTAGTCCTTAGTTAGAGTTAGTTAGAATCCTTGGTTAGATTACAACTAAGGGTTGCCAACTAAAGGTTGTCTTTTTCCATATTTATCACTATCTTTGTCCTTTATTGCTTCATTTACTATAACTATAGGTTGTTTAAAAAATATCAAGACACTTTTAAAACCTTTTTGATAATACTAAACCCCTAGGCTAACTTTTTTAAGGTGATGTGACATGTACTAACTTCTTCATATATCTTATTTTTACTCCTACTTTATTTTCTTAGGTGCCACACCTAATTTTGATAAGTTTAGAAAATTTTAAACTCCTCTTAAAAGGCTTAAGAAATTGTGAATTCCATGAAGTCAATTAAAAGAAACACGTCACTATGCATAATTTGAATTAGTGAATACACCACATTTGCAGTTACCTTAATTAAAACATGTACTGCCCTCAAAAATAGAAATTTCTCTAATTAACAGCTCTTTAATTGCTCAGTGTGAAACTTTAAAATTTTAACAGATAAAATTGGTCTTCATTTGGATTAGATATTGTTGCCCAAAATATTTATTTTTATCTAATCATTTGTTAACAATATTAAAATATGAATCTTCATTGGCATATTATGTCGGTTTGTATGTTGATTAATTATATTGTTCATGTTTAATAAAATAAACTTTATTTTTTGGATATTATTTGGTGTATTATAATATTTTATTTTTTTAAATTCGATACGCATACTTACTGTCACGACCCAACCGGAGGGCCGCGAAGGGCATCCGGTGCTAACCCACCTGAGCACCTCTTAACATACTTTCACATCACATCTAGGTGAGCCACATAGCTAAATCATACTTTCATTCATATTAATCCCATTGGGCAACAACACATCTATATCATCATTAGTAACTATGCCCATATCAATGTACATAAGCCGAGGAGGGTAACAAAATAATATCCAAAATATAGGCCGACAAGGCCAATCATATCTAACCATGTACACATGTCTACGAGCCTCTAAGAAGAATACGTCATATCATATAGGCGGGACAGGACCCCGCCGTGCCCATAAATATGTACACAAAAGAATCTATACCAAAAGCTACAGCTCCGAATGAAATGGAGCCCCGCTATGTAGTCCCTGAATAATGAAGCTATGGATCGAGTCTGTCTCCCTGGCCACCTGCGGGCATGACGCAGCATCCACAAACAAAAGGACGTCAGTACGAAGAATGTACTGAGTATGTAAAGCATGATCAACATCAATATGAAAGCATAATAGACAACATATGAAACAGCATAAGATGGGAGATAATAGTATCATCATTATAGCACTTACTTGCTTTTCATAGGGACATTCCATTTCTATTGCGTATCCGTGTACATACATCCATATCCGTATCCGTATACGTATCCGTACTCATTTACCTTTCGTATCCATTTTCGTATTCGTATTCATATTTCCACTCATACTCATATTCATATCATATACATTGCATCTACATAGCCTTTACATAGCATTTACATATACTTAGCATATTCGTACTCACATTGATGTCATATACATAGCATTTATATAGCATACCCGACCACGAAGGTTCGGTGTTTCACATACCGGCCCTACCAAGGCTGGCCCTACCAAGGGTAGGTTATCCATACCCAACTGTAGTGGTGCGCGCGCATCATCATATATATATATATATACACATTCACTATATTCTACCCAGCCATATAAGCTCGGGGTTTCATAATAGCCATACATAGGCACATATACATATAAGCATCTCTAGCATTATTACTAACGTCGTTCATTACATCTATCCTTAAAGGATTACTCGTCACATAAGGAACTTAGTACAATCGTATCATATTGAGAATCATAAGCTTAGTAGCTTTTAGAGATAGGATCATTGGAGAATATCGTAGGCTCATAGAAGGATAGATATTTAGCCAAAGAACCATGCCTTATGAAAGAAGGGTTAGCCTTACATACCTTTCCGTTCAACTATTCTATCACTTGCACGTCCTCCTTCAATACTCACGTTTCTACCTTCATTAGAGTTATACTATCATTAGGAAATCGACGACTTAGCATACATGACTAATGTTACACCTCGAAAAATTTTCCGTTGATGCACAGTGAATGGGCGAACGAAGAGCACGAGGAGTATGGTATTTCGATAATTAAGAAATAGCATTTGATGACCTTAAGTAAGATTTCAAAGACATTCGATGTTAGACAAGAAAAGTTGCCAACAGAAGGCAAGGCATACGATAGGTATCGGACGACAATTATGAGTAACGAGTTGATAATGACTTAATGATGTTTTGAAGAAGAGTTATAACGCCCCTTAGATTGTTAATGAAGTGATAAAAAAGTTTCAAGAAGGTTCCATAAGGATTGGAGATCAAACGAGACGACGGGAACAACATTGAGAACCCGTGGGTTTCACGGCCACTTCCACGGACCGTGTAACCTTATACGGACCGTGGAAGGGTCCGTGGAAGTCCCATAAGAGAGATGGGGGCTGGCTGGTGGTGAACCACAACCAAAACCACGGACCACACAATGTTCCACGGACCGTGGAAGAGTCCGTGGAACTCCCGACGGGCTGAATTATTCCAAGTCTATAAAGGTGATCCCAACTACATTATTTTCATTCTAACACATCCCAACTTCTCTCTAAAGTCTCTAGAACATTACATACATTTCATGAACAATAATCCAAGGGAAATCAAAGGTTATTATCATCAAACTAAGTGAATCAAGAGTAAGAAACCCATTAAAGTTCATCAAAAACAAGAAATCCAAGTGAAGGAAAAACTAGGATTTTGCTCAAGTGAAGTAATTGCACCCAAGGTTCATTCCTATACCATCTAAGGTAAGTTTTATGATATTTCCATGTTGTTTACGGTATTTGAAAGTTAAAACACTTGGATTACAAAAGGATATAGAAATGGGTCATGAATGTGCGAATAGTGTCACTTTTGAGTAAATGTTTGGAATGAGTTATGATTCTTGATACATTATAATTATAATCATGTTATAAATGATATTGAGAACATGATGATATTGTGAAAGTTATTATTGACGTTTGGGAGTTGATATATGATATGGAGTATGTTGTATGAATAAAGGAGATGATGTCCGATTTTCTCTAGCTATGGTCATGTATGCTAAGTCATCGATTTCCTAATGATAGTATAACTCTAATGAAGGTAGAATGTGAGTATTGAAGAAGAACGTACAAGTGATAGAATAGTTGCACGAGAAGGTATGTAAGTCTAACCCTTCTTTCATAAGGCATGGTTCTTTGGCCAAATATCTATCTTTCTATAAGCCTACTATATTCTCCGATGATCCTATCTCTAAAAGCTACTAAGCTTATGATGCTCGATATGATGTGATTGTACTAAGTTCTTTATACGACGAGTAATCCTCTAAGGATAGAATGTAATGAATGACGATAGTAAAACGGCTAAAGATGTTTATGAGCTTATATGTATATGTGCCCATGGGTGGCTATTGCGAAACCTCGAGCTTATATTGCCCGGTAGAATATAGTAGATATGTATATATATAATGCGTGCGCACCACTGTAGTTGGGTACGGATAACACTGAGCCTTGGTAGGGCCAGGTATGTATGACACTGAGCCTTGGCAGGGCCAGGTATGTGAAACACCGAACCTTCGTGGTCGGGTATGCTATGTAAAGGCTATGTATAAGCAATGTGTATGCTATATAAATGCTATGTATATGACATCAATATGAGTACGAATGTGCTAAGTATATGTAAATGTCAAGTAAAGGCTATGTATATGATATGAACATGAGTATGAATGGAAATATGAATATGAATACGAAAATGGATACGAAAGGTAAATGAGTACGAATACGTGTACGGATACAGATATGGATGTATGTACACGGATACGCAATAGAAATGGAAGGTCCCTATGAAAGGCAAGTAAGTGCAATGACGATGATGCTATTATCTCCCATTCTTATGCTATTTCATATGTCATCTATTATTCTTTCATAGTGATGCTAATCATACTTTACATACTCAGTACATTCTTCGTACTGACGTCCTTTTGTTTATGGACGCTGCATCATGCCAGGTGGCCAGGGAGGAACTTGATCCATAGCTATATTTCTCAAGGACTACATAGCGGAGCTCCATTTCATTCGGGTTGCAACTTTTGGTATAGATTCTTTTGTGTACATATTCACGGGCGCGGCGGGGTCTATATATATCGCCTATATGTGATGATATGACGTATTCTTCTTAGAGGCTCATAGACATGTGTATATGGTTAGATATGATCGGCCTTGTCGACCTATATTTTGGGATATTATTCTGTTAGCCTCGTCGGCTTATGTACATTTATATGGGCATAGATGTTAATGATGATATAAGTGAATTGTCGCCCAATGGGATTAATATGAATGATGAATGAAAGCATGATTTAGCTATGTGGCTCACCTAGATGTGATGTGAAAGTATGTTAAGGGGTGCCCGGGTGGGTTAGTACCGGGTGCCCGTCGCAGCCCTCCCATTGGGTCGTGACAACTAAAGCTAGAGAAATCGGACAGCGTATCCTTTATTTATAAGACTTCCTCCATATCATATATCAACTCGCAAACATAAATAATAATATTCACAATATCATCATAATAGCCTTTATTCACCTACATTATCCTTACTTCTCAATTCACTTCCAATCATCCATATTCATGGTCATATCACACGATTACACTCATTCATATACAATGTCGATTCCATGTTCTCAATATCATTTATAACATGATTATAATCATAATGTATCAAGAATCATAACTCAATCCAAACATTTACTCAAAAGTGACACTATTCCACATTCATGACCCATTTTCTATATCCTTTTGCAATCCAAGTGTTTCAACTTTCAAATACCTTAAACAACATGAAAATGTCATAAAAATTATCTTAGATGGTGTAAGAATGAACCTTGGGTGCAAACACCTCACTTGAGCGAAACCCTAGTTTCACCTTCACTTGAATTCTTGTCTTGGATGCACTTTAATGGGTTTCTTATACTTGATTCACTTGGTTTGATGAAGTTGAACACTAATATTTCTTGAATTCTTGTGGGAGAAGTGTAGAGAGATGTTTTAGAGAGAAGTGGAGTGAAATTAAAATGAAATAAGACTTGAATCCCTTATTAATAACACAATTCAGCCCCGACCAACTTCTACGGACCCACATACGGTCCGTATAATTTACATTGACCGTATGCCTGGCCATAGATTTGGTCCAGAGAGGGGTCTCAATCTGGGCTGAAAGTACGGCTGAACATACGGTCCGTATGTTTTATACGGCCAGTATGTTTGGCCGTATAATGCCCAGTCAATCCGAACTCGTTCTCGTCGACTCGTTTGATCTCCAATCCTTATGGAACCTTCTTGACACTTGTTTATCACCTCATTAACAATCTAGGGGACGTTATAACTCTTCGCCAAAACATTATTAAGTCATCGACATCTTCTTACTCGTAAATCTCTTCCGATACTTATCATATGCCTTGCCTTCTCTTTGCAAACTTTCTCGTCTAACATCGAGTGTCTTTGAGATCTTACTTAAGGTCATCAAATGTCGTTCTTTACTTATTGAAATACCATATACTTCGTGCTCTTCATTATTCTATTCACTGTACATCGACGGAAAATTTTTCGAGGTGTAACATTCTTCCCCCTTAAGAACATTCATCTTCAAATGTTAAGCACTTGGGAATTCTATGAAAATTTCACCAGAGTTTCCCCTATAATATGGCACTACCATCCTATCACAATAACCCATAATAACCATGCCTCACAGGGCCACAACATAATAGCAATGGAATTTGGCCACACACTACCCAAATGCATAAAAGGGAAAACATACATACCTTATGATCTTGATGTCTCATCTTGGCCCTCTTTCGGGGGCTGAAATAGATGCGGGTACTTGGATTTCATGATTTCTTCCACTTCCCATGTCATTTATTCTCGGTTGTTGTTTCTCCACAAAATCTTAACTGAGGCCACTTCTTTATTTCTAAGCCTCTGTACTTGCCTGTCTAATATGGCAATGGGTATCTTTTCATAACTCAACTTTTCTGTCCCTTGGACATCATTTACTGGAACGATCCTAGTAGGATCTCCAACACATTTACGAAGCATCGAGACATAGAAAATCGGATGAACTGACTCCAAATCAGGAGGTAGATCTAATTCATAAGCCACGTTGCCTACTTTGCGCACAATCTCATAAGGCCCAATGTACCGGGGACTAAGCTTCCCCTTTTTGCCAAATCTCATTACACCCTTCATTGGTGACACTTTCAAGAATACCCAATCTTTAACTTGAAACTCTAAGTCCCTTCGACGATTATCCGTGTAGGATTTTTGACGACTTTTGGATGCTAATAACCGATCTTGTATGTGCTTAACTTTCTCTATGGCTTGTTGGACCAAGTCTGGCCCTATCAATTTTGTCTCTCCTATTTCAAACCACCCAATTGGGGATCTACACTTTCGCCCATATAAAGCCTCATACGGTGCCATTTGAATGCTAGAATGATAACTATTATTGTAAGAAAACTCAATGAGTGGTAAGTGATCATCCCAATTACCTCCAAAATCTAACATACATGCCCGTAAGATATCCTCAAGAGTCTGAATAGTACGTTTATCTTGTCCATCAGTCTATGGATGAAATGCCGTGCTAAGGCTCACATGAGTCCCCAAACCCTCTTAAAAGAACTTCCAGAAATTAGCCGTAAACTGAGTACTTCTATCGGAGATAATAGATACTGGAACACCATGAAGTCGCACTATCTCTTTAACGTAGAGCTTTGCATAATCTTCTGCTACATATGTCATTCTGACTGGTAAGAAATGAGTTGACTTCGTGAGTCTATCCACAATCACCCATATAGAATCATACTTACGCCGAGAATGGGGTAAGCCTGTAATGAAGTCCATGTTAATTATTTCCCACTTCCAAGTTGGGATTTCTATAGCTTGCAACAATCCGCCCGGCTTTTGGTGCTCGATTTTCACTTGTTGACAATTGGGACATTGAGCTACAAATTCTGCTATATCTTTTTTCATCCCATTCCACCTATATATAGACTTAAGATCATGATGCATTTTCGTTGTTCCGGGGTGGATAGAATAACGGGAACAATGAGCTTCTCTCAATATTTGGTGGCGTAGCCCTGCCACGTCAGGAACACATAATCTGCCTTTGCATCGGAGAACTCCATCTCCTGCAATCTCAAATGATGACTCCTCCTTCTGAGGGAGTGTATCTCGATAATGCATTAGCATGGGATCTTCGTGTTGTCGCTCTTTCACTTCCACTACTAGCGATGAAACTGTTGAATTCTGAATGGTAGTTCCCTTGCTACCTGAGTCCACTACTCGAACTCCTAGGCTAGCTAACTGCTGGAGCTCACGAGCCATTTCTCTTTTCTCTGGTTGTACATCGCGCAAACTTCCCATAGATCTGCGGCTAAGAGAGTCAGCCACAACATTTGCCTTTCCGGGGTGATATAGAATGTCAACATCATAATCTTTTAGCAATTTCAACAATCATCGTTGCCGCAAATTCAACTCTTTCTGCTTGAAGATACCTTTGAAGGCTCTTATGATCTGTGAAAATATCTACATGGACACCATATAAATAATGTCTCCACATCTTTAATGCATGAATCACTACAGCCAATTCTAGATCATGAGTTGGGTAATTTTTCTCATGTTTTCATAATTGCCTTGAAGCATACGCAATCACCTTACCATGTTGCATCAATATACAGCCTAGCCCAACGCCTGAAGCATCGCAATAAACAACATAACCTTTCAATCGTTCTGGAAGTGTCAGGACCGGGGCAAAAGTCAATCTATCTTTTAGTTCTTGGAAACTACGTTCACAAGTATTTGTCCATTGAAACTTTGCCGATTTCTGGGTTTGCTTTGTGAGTGGTGCAGAAATCAAAGAGAAACCTTCAACAAATCTCCTGTAATAACCTGCTAAGCCCAGAAAGCTACGAACCTCCGTAGGAGTTGTGGGCCTTGGCCAAGTCTTCACGGCCTCAATCTTTTGGCTATCTACCCGAATACCATCGGTCAAAACAATGTGCCCGTAAATGTCACTGAGTTCAAGCAAAATTCACACTTAGAAAATTTTGCAAACAACTTTCGAGTTTGAAGAACTCTAAGGACAGTACGCAAATGATCCGCACGTTCTGCCTTGGATTTAGAATACACCAAGATATCGTCAATGAATACAATCACAAACAAATCCAGGAAGGGCCTGAACACATCGTTCATCAAATCCATAAACACTGCTGGTGCATTAGTTAGCCCAAATGACATTACCCGGAACTCAAAATGGCCATATCTTGTTCTGAAGGCTGTCTTAGGGATGTCTTTCTCCCTAACTCTCACTTGGTGATACCCGGATCTCAAATCTATCTTCGAAAATCATTTGGCACCTTGTAATTGATCAAATAAGTCATCAATCCTCGAAAGAGGATATTTATTCTTAATCGTCACCTTATTTAATTGCCGATAATCAATGCACATTCTCAAGGACCCATCTTTCCTTCGGACAAACAATACGGGTGCTCCCCACGGGGATGAACTAGGCCTAATAAAGCCTTTCTCAAGCAAGTCTTTCAATTGCTCCTTCAACTCTTTCAATTCTGCGGGAGCCATTCTATAAGGAGGAATAGATATAGGCTTGGTATCTGGCAACACATCAATAGCAAAATCAATCTCCCGCTCGGGAGGAAGGCCTGAAAGCTCTTCCGGGAACACATCCGGAAATTCATTTACTACTGGACCTGACTGAAGAGTTGGCGGTTCAGTTTCTACATCTTGAACCCGAACTAGATGATAAATGCAACCTTTTGTGATCATTTTCCTTGCCTTTAGATAGGAAATAAACCTATCCTTTGGTGACGCCGTATTTCCTTTCCATTCTAAAACTGGTTCTCCCGGAAATTGGAAACGAACCATTTTTATTCTACAATCAACATTGGCGTAGAAAGAAGCTAACCAATCCATGCCATAATGACATCAAAATCCACTATTTTTAACTCATGCAAGTCAATCATAGTACGACGATCACAAATCACAACTATACGTTCTATGTACTCCTCGGCTAGCTATTACCGATTCACCAACGGGTGTGGACACCTCAAAAGGTTTAATCGGCTTCGGTTTGACTCTAAACCGACCCACAATATATGGAGTAACATATGACAATGTGAAGCCCGGATCTATCAAAGCATATACATTATGAGAAAACACCGATAATATACATGTGACAACATCAGGAGAAGACTCAATAACTTGGCATCCAGCCAAAGCAAAATACGGTGCCGAGGACCGCTAGAATCGGGGGGCTCTCCCCTCGCTCTACCATGGCCGACTGGCACATATGAACCTGGCCTCATAGGGCGTATGGATGATGATGATCCAGCCACCGACCCTGAAGGCTGGGTCCTACCTCTACACCAACTGAGGGGAAATCACGCATAATATGGCCTGGTCGACCACATGAATAGCAAACCTCGGAGCCCAATCGGCACTGACCCCAATGTAGCTTCCCACACTAGAACATCGTGGTGCGGTGGCCTCACCGACCCGAATCACCCTCGAACCTAAGAACCCGAAAAACTCGACTCGCCCGGAATGAGTAGATCCGTCAAATCTCCGTCCGAAAATCGTGGAGGCGCACTAGTCATAGAATGGCTCGAATGCCTCGAAAACCGCCGTTCGTGCCCACCTCTATGCTCACTCATCGGACCCAAAGATCTAGCCCTCTTGTTATACCCTCTGTCATGCTCACGTTCACTCTTTGTTGTTGTAGGCTTTCTTCTAAATTTTGGGCATGGGCTTGGATGTGTGAAATATCCATATTGTCCTGAAGGGATGCAGTCAAGCACCTATCCATCAAATGTGGCCCTAGGCCTTTCACAAACCGGTGCACTCGATCAACCATATCCGCTACCATGGCCGAAGCATACCTAGCCAAAAAATTGAAGCGGAGACTATACTCTAGAGCACTCATGCTTCCTTGACTCAAATTCAAGAACATGTTGGCTCTAGCTCACCGAACTTCTAGAGGCAAATAATGCCGGAGAAATGCATCTACAAATTCTTGCCATACCGGAGGAGGTGCATTGGCTCCCCGTGAAGCCATCCAAATCATGTACCAATGAACCGCAACATCCCTCAATCTATAGGACGCTAACTCCACCGATTCGGTGTCCGAACCATGTATCAACCGAAGCGTCCTCAACATACCATCAATAAAATTCTGAGGGGTCCTCATCCGGCTTTGATCCAAAGAATTCTGGAGGGTTCAAGCTAATGAAATCACGGGCCCTTGCACTAACATCCCTATCACCTTGCCCTGTACTTTGCCGCTGAGCCTGGGCAGCAACCAATTGAGTAAGCAAATGAATGGCCTCTTTTACATCTTGGCCTGAAGCATCCGGTGGAGGAGCCGGAGGTGCTGGAGCTGGGGCTGAGGCTCCCTCACGCTCCTCTAAAATAGGTACTGAACGGGAGGACTGAGATTGAGCCGCACTCTGGGGCTCACTCTCCTTTACTACCGGTGGCAGTGCTCTTTCAGCCCGCTTTTCTGCCACAGTTTTGCCCTTTTGGGTTGCCGTACCCTTTCTCTTCACAGGCATTTCTAAAATACATAACACACGGTTAAGGAACAAGAAGTTCTTATATCATAACTCTATCGCACGATTCTTATGAAGAAAGAAGGTCATTCATTCCTAAAATTCCCGCAACCCCTTGTTTATAAGTTTGGCGCACAACACACCCATAACCAAGACTCTACTGGACACGGCTCATAGACACACCCTAGTACAGAACTGCTCTGATGCCACTTTTGTCACGACCCAACCGATGGGCCGCGACGGGTGCCCGATGCTAACCCACCCGAGCACCTTTTAACATACTTTCACATCACATCTAGGTGAGCCACATAGCTAAATGGTACTTTCATTCATATTAATCTCATTGGGCAACAACACATCTATATCATCATTAGCAACTATGCCCATATCAATGTACATAAGCCGACGAGGCAAACAAAATAATATCCAAAATATAGGCCGACAAGGCCAATCACATCTAACCATGTAAACATGTCTACGAGCCTCTAAGAAGAATACGTCATATCATATAGGCGGACAGACCCCGCCGTGCCCATAAATATGTACACAAAAGAATCTATACCAAAAGCTGCAGCTCCGAATGAAATGGAGCCCCGCTATGTAGTCCCTGAATAATGAAGCTATGGATCGAGTCTATCTCCCTGGCCTCCTGTGGGCATGACGCAGCGTCCACAAACAAAAGGACGTCAGTACGAAGAATGTACTGAGTATGTAAAGCATGATCAGCATCAATATGTAAGCATAATAGACAACATATGAAACAGCATAAGATGGGAGATAATAGTATCATCATTATAGCACTTACTTGCTTTTCATAGGGACATTCTATTTGTATTACGTATCCGTGTACATACATCCATATCCGTATCCGTACTCATTTACCTTTCGTATCCATTTTCGTATTCGTATTCATATTTCCACTCATACTCATATTTATATCATATACATTGCATTTACATAGCCTTTGCATAGCATTTACATATACTTAGCATATTCGTACTCACATTGATGTCATATACATAGCATTTATATAGCATACCCGACCACGAAGGTTCGGTGTTTCACATACCTGGCCCTACAAAGGCTCAGTGTCATACATACCTGGCCCTACCACGGCTCAGGGTTATCCGTACCCAATTGTAGTGGTGCGCGCGCATCATATATATATATATACACACTATATTCTACCCGACCATATAAGCTCGGGGTTTCATAATAACCATACATAGGCACATATACATATAAGCATCTCTAGCATTATTACTAACGTCGTTCATTACATCTATCCTTAAAGGATTACTCGTCACATAAGGAACTTAGTACAATCGTATCATATTGAGAATCATAAGCTTAGTAGCTTTTAGAGATAGGATCATAGGAGAATATTGTAGGCTCATAGAAGGATAGCTATTTGGCCAAAAAATCATGCCTTATGGAAGAAGGGTTAGCCTTACATACCTTTCCGTTCAACTATTCTATCACTTGCACGTCCTCCTTCAATGCTCACGTTTCTACCTTCATTAGAGTTATACTATCATTAGGAAATCGATGACTTAGCATACATGACTAAAGCTAGAGAAAATCAGACATCATCTCCTTTATTTATACGACTTCCTCCATATCATATATCAACTCCCAAACATAAATAATAACATTCACAATATCATCACAATAGCCTTTATTCACCTACATCATCCATATTCATGGTCATATCACACGATTACGCTCATTCATATACAATGTCGATTCCATGTTCTCAATATCATTTATAACATGATTATAATCATAATGTATCAAGAATCATAACTCAATCCAAACATTTACTCAAAAGTGACACTATTCCACATTCATGACCCATTTTCTATATCCTTTTGCAATCCAAGTGTTTCAACTTTCAAATACCTTAAACAACATGGAAATGTCATAAAAATTACCTTAGATGGTGTAGGAATGAACCTTGGGTGCAAACACCTCACTTGAGCCAAACCCTAGTTTCATCTTCACTTGAATTCTTGTCTTGGATGAACTTTAATGGCTTTCTTATACTTGATTCACTTGGTTTGATGAAGTTGAACACTAATATTTCTTGAATTCTTGTGGGAGAAGTGTAGAGAGATGTTTTAGAGAGAAGTGGAGTGAAATGGAAATGAAATGAAATAAGACTTGAATCCCTTATTAATAACACAATTCAGCCCCGACCAACTTCTACGGACCAACATACGGTCCGTATAATTTATACTGACCGTATGTCTGGCCGTAGATTTGGTCCAGAGAGGGATCTCAATCTGGGCTGAAAGTACGGCTGAACATACGGTCCATATGTTTTATACGGCCAGTATGTTTGGCCGTATAATGCCAAGTCAATCCGAACTCGTTCTTGTCGACTCATTTGATCTCCAATCCTTATGGAACCTTCTTAACACTTGTTTATCACCTCATTAACAATCTAGGGGACGTTATAACTCTTCTCCAAAATATTATCAAGTCGTCGATATCTTGTTACTCGTAAATCTCCTCCGATACTTATCATATGCCTTGCCTTCTCTTGGCAGACTTTCTCGTCTAACATCGAATGTCTTTGAGATCTTACTTAAGGTCATCAAATGTCGTTCTTTACTTATTGAAATACCATATACTTCGTGCTCTTCGTTAGTCTATTTACTGTACATCGACGGAAAATTTTTTCGAGGTGTAAACTTACTAATATTTTCTAAACATAACGAACAATGTAAGTTGTAGTTTATACTCCATTCATCTAAAAAAAATAATGCAAGGCGTGCTATTGGGCCAGTCAGTTCAATATTTGGAATGAATTCATAAATATATTTCTTAATAATTGTGACAAAAGGGAATATACATTTTATGTTTTTTGTATATCTTTTTTTTGGACTCGTGAAAAAAATGTTAGGCAGTATTTGTTAGCATAGGGAAACATGATTAAATGAATCATGAAGCATTGAATCTTCATTTGTGTTTGAGAAAATAATTAAATTATACATTTTATAAAATAATATTTCATTTAAACTAACAAAAGGAAAAAATGTCCTTTTCTCATCACGTAAATTTAGAAAGTAGCATGAAAGTCTACTTATATTAAGAAAAGTAATTAATTTTCTTCATCTTTTCGATTTACTTTGTATAATTTAATTGAAATTGACATCTACAAAAGTTTGTAAGTATAAAATTTTATTTTTATTTTTTTGAAAGTTATCTTTATTTATAAGTAACCTCATTAAAATCTAAA
>NW_026716195.1:0-17814 GCF_029784015.1 Lycium ferocissimum
CGCGTCTTGGTGCACGAATACACACACTATATATATATATATATATATATATATATATATATATATATATATATATATATATATATATATATATATATATATATACATACATATATATATGAATTTAAAATCATTTTTTCTGACTGGGTTTTAGTCCAAAGAAAGAACTTGTTTCTGGCATTTAAAAGCATACTACATTTACGCGCAACTTTGAAATTATTTTTCTTCCTGGATTTAGAAGAAAGCTTTTGGAAAACCGAGTTTACAACAAGGAAACGTTCTGGTTTAAAGAAAAAAATATCAAGCCTAGTTTTTCTTTGTTTAGGAAGATGATAGCAATATTTTCGGCAAATGATTAATCCCTTTCATTCTTTTTACTGATTTACTTAGCCATTTTTATTATTTCAAAATTGTTTATATTAAACCGGACTTTGAAAATCACATGGGGGATAAAGTCAAACTAAACGGCATATGTACCATTTACCTAAAATGCCTAGTTCAAACCATAAATGATTCCAATAATGGTGTGAGTTTGTTTTACAACATACAAATACAACACTTTAATCAACAAAAGAAACTGGCATGATGAAATTAAAGGAGGAGCGATAGGCTAGGGGTGTACCAAACCCCTAGGTAAACCTTTTTACCTATGGTTAGGCCTTCATGTCATTCTCACCGATGACTGGGCCTTCATGTCCTTCTCACCCATGATTGAGCCTTCAATAATATTAGCTTCCCTTTCCTTTCATCGGACTCATTAATTTTTTTGAAGGAAAATTTCCTATTAGGCCTTATGGCTGGACTTCTACCCAAATGGCCATGCAGTGAGAGAAGGAAAAAGAAAAGGACCCAAGTTAGTCTACGTTTGCTGAACCTATTACTAGTATAATTATCCACATAACTATATATATCAAATTTGGTTACGAAAACTATATATATCAAATTTGGTTACGAGTGCACAATTAAAGGAGTTGATCGTATACTATTGGCTTCACTAACTTGTAACTCATGCCATACAAAGCCTGGGAAAATATAACATTGACCACTAGTGATATTGTCACTACGGACCAGCCCGCACGGCTTTAAAACGCGTCACTAGGAGGTAAGGCATGCTTACTTATATACCCAACGCCTCTTCTGTGTTATGCCGATGTGGGACTTTCCTCCTAATTTAGGGTGTCACATACACCCCCTTTTATGGACTCAGCGTCCTCGCTGAAGTTTACCCCACCGCATGGGATTTGCCTAGACTCAGCACTGAGCTTTGCCCCGACTACCCAGCATTTGCCTAAACTCAGTTGAACTCTGGCCCACCATCGATAAGGCTGATACAGGAGTGGCTCTGATACTATCTATAATAGCCCAGCCCACTAGTGATATTGTCCGCTTTGGGCCTAAGCCTGCACGACTTTAAAACGCATCCTTTAGGAGGTAAGACATACTTACTTATATACCCAGCACCTCTCCTTTGTTATGCCTATGTGGGACTTTCCTCCTAAGCTGTGCATAACTAATAAAATAAAGATAACTGACTAAAACCCCGAATGAGATGGGGCTTACCAATAAGCTGATGCGAGCGAATCCTACTGAGCAGATATGGTTTCCGGTAAATACGTACTTGCATCGTGAAATACAAGCTCCCGGGCAATAAAAGGGGATGTCAGTACATTCAATGTACTGGTATGTAAAGCAACTAATTGAAATAACATAGGACATGGAAATAACATAATAGAGATTGAACTAAAACATGACCATGAACATGAGTCCATATACATATATAACATGTGTAAAGTATCGTGAGTAGGGAGAGCAGAAAATATAACCAACAACATGGTCTGCTACTTGCCAGGGACATGAGATTTAATAATATTATGAAAGGATCCAATCATTATGAGAGATCGTCCTAAGCAAGGGTGGAGCGATCCTCATCATACGGTGGCTTCGTAGTTTCAGGCTGCTTGAAGCATTGTCGGTAATTAAAGCAACTCCCAAACACATGAACATGGAAAATAAGTGGCCCTTGCTGTCCATGGCTTTTCATGAATCATAATTTTCATGTACATGGATATCTTTCGTATTATTCTTGCATGAACTTATAAAACATATATAGCTTTTCTTGAAAATATCATAATAGTTCATAAACTTGCATGTAAGAACCTATGGAATCCAAGGTATGGGTTTTCATGGATTATGGACAGATTCTCAATAATCATAATGATGTATCAAGAACACAATGAAGAATTTATAACAATTTAATACATAATATAACATGGGGCATGGACCTAGGGTTATCATGAACATGGTTAAAAACCCTAGTTTTCGTAAAGCTTCATAATTTGTGGAAGGAGAAGTGTGGGGAAGAACAATGATGTTTCCACACGTAGATAGGAACCCTACATACCTGGTAATGCTCTAAACTTGAAATAAAAATCTGAACTTGGAAGAAGAATCCCAAGGTCTAAGTCTTCAGTCCTTTAAATGGGTTTTCTTGAAAACCCTATGTTAAGAACAATGATTTCATAGTTAGTTTATGAGAACACATGTTAGAATTGATTTAGAAGGGCTTGGATTGACTTACCTTGATGTTTTGAATTTTTGGGAGAAGAATACCTTCTTTCTAGGGTTTAGGGACTTGTAAAAATAAAACTTAGAACTGAAACCAAGTATTTATAGTTTGGGAAAGACGGTGTCCGAATTGGGAAATCCGGACCGTAATTAAGCATGTTCAAAAATACTAAACACTGAAGAGTATTTCCAACCTCCTTCCCAAATACGACCATCAAATACGGGCCATATTTCAAAATACTGTCCGTATTTAACAATATATATTCCCCAAGTTAAATTATAGAATGCACAGTGATTTAGATGACAAATTACAATTTGAAATAGGACATGTAAATCCCCATCTAACAACTGAAGAGAAATTTCCAATTTCCACATTCTTTATCTGGTTTTCTAAGTCTAGAATCATGAATATAGCCCAGTTTAAAGGAACGGGGTGTTACAATATCTCCCCCTTGGGATCATTCGTCCTCGAATGATGACTCAAGGTTAAGAATATAGCTGGACATGGCTTGAATACATGAACGTGAAGGAAACGTGACATGAAACATGGACACAAATTAATATGACATGGTTACATGGAAACATGGATACCAAAACATGAAACATGGGCACTGGATACATGACATGAGCGTGAAACATGAGACATGGCATGACATGGACTATTCAAAGTTACCTTGAGCATTCTCTGCTTACTCTTCAAACAAAAATGGGTACTTGGATTTCATATCTTCCTCGGCTTCCCATGTAGCTTCCTCAACTTTCTGACTTCTCCATAATACTTTTACTGAGGCCATTTCCTTAGTTCTTAACTTGCAAACCCAACGATTATGAATGGCTACGGGGATCTCCTCATAGGTAAGGCTATCCTTAACTTTTATGGTATCAGCAGGAACAACCAATGATGGGTCTTCTACACACTTCCTCAACATGGATACATGAAACGCTGGTGTACAACATCTAAATCTTATGGCAACTCAAGTTCATAGGCTACTTGACTGACCTTTTGCAGAATACTGTAAGGTCCAATATATCTAGGACTAAGCTT
Organism: Lycium ferocissimum; assembly: GCF_029784015.1. NCBI lineage: Eukaryota > Viridiplantae > Streptophyta > Magnoliopsida > Solanales > Solanaceae > Lycium > Lycium ferocissimum. The sequence continues at coordinate 3,611 of NW_026716195.1, forward strand.
CCCTTTCTTCTCAAATCTCATAACACCCTTCATGGGTGAGACTTTAAGGAAAACCAATCATTAACTTAGAATTCTAAGTCCCTTCGCCTCATGTCTGTGTAAGACTTTTGGCGACTGTGAGCCATTTTCAAATGCTCCTGAATCAACTTGACTTTCTCCATAGCTTGACAAACCAGATCCGGCCCCAACAACTCTGCTTCACCAACTTCAAACTAACCAATCGGTGTCGTACACCTTCGTCCATACAGAGCCTCAAACGGTGCCATCCCAATGCTAGCATGATAACTGTTATTATAAGAAAACTCAATAAGGGTTAAGTGATCATCCCAATTACCTTAGAAATCTAAGACACGTGCTCTCAACATGTCCTCAAGAGTATGAATAGTGTGCTCTACTTGACCATCTATCTGCGGATGAAAAGCTGTGCCGAGGTTCACCTTGGTAGCCAATCCTTTCTGAATGGATTTCTAGAAGTTCGTTGTGAACTGAGCACCAGGATCTGAAATAATGGACACTGGGGTCCCATGCAATCTGACAATTTCATTAACATACAGCATGGCGTAATCTTCTGCTGAATCTGTGGTCTTGACTGGTAAAAAGTGCGCCGACTTAGTGAGTCGGTCAACGATTACCCAAATAAAGTCATGCCTCCTAACTGAATGAGGTAGACCTGATACAAAGTCCATATTGATCATTTCCCATTTCTAGACAGGAATATCAATATTCTGAGCCAAGCTATCATGCCTCTGGTGTTTGGCTTTCACTTGCTGAAAATTCGGACACTTAGCCACAAAATCTGCTACATTCTTCTTCATATCATTCCACCAATAAATATCCTTAAGATCATGGTACATCTTAGTGGAACATGGGTGAATGGAATACCTGGAGTTGTGAGCTTCTGATATGATTCGCTCTCTAAGCTCATCTACATCTAGAACATATAATTTGCCTCGATACCTCAAGGTACCATCATCTCCCCCTTGTTCAAAAGCCGTCGTCTTATGCTTGTGAATCCCCTCTCTCAGCTTCAATAAGTAGGGATCACTAAACTGTTTCTCTTTGACTTCAACCACTAAGGAGGAAAGAGCTCTATTCTGAACAACCACGCCGCCATCCTCGGAGTCCAAAAGTCAAACTCCAAGACTAGCCAAATGGTGAACTTCCTTGGTCATAACTCTCTTATCTGCATCAACATGGGCTAAACTCCCCATGGAACGCCGACTAAGAGCATCGGCTACAACATTTGCTTTTCTCGGATGATAGAGAATATCCACATCATAATCCTTAAGCAATTCGAGCCATCTCCTCTGCTTAAGATTCAACTCCCTTTGATTGAAGATATATTGCAGGCTTTTATGATCAGTGAAAATATCAACATGCACTCCATACAAATAATGACACGAGATCTTGAGTGCAAAAACCAAAGCTGCCAACTTTAAGTCATGAGTCAGATAATTCTTTTCATGAGTCTTAAACTGACTAGACGCATAAGAAACAACCCTACCATACTGCATTAAGACACATTCGAGACCAACTCCTGAAGCATCACAATAAACTACGAACCCTTCGGTTCCTTCTGGTGGCGTCAAAACTGCAGCAGAAGTTAGTCTCTTCTTCAACTCTTCAAAGGTTCGCTCACGAGCATCTGACCATTGAAACTTAACCTTTTTTTGAGTCAACTTAGTCAACGGAGCAGAAATAGAGGAAAATCCTTCTACGAAACGTCTAAAATAGCCTGCCAGACCTAAGAAACTTCTTATATCTGAAACTCGGGTGGGTTTGGGCCAACTCCTATGGCATCAATCTTCTGAGAATCAACTTTAACACCTTCACCTAAGATCACATGGCCTAAGAACACCACTCCAAAACTCACACTTTGAGAATTTTGCAAAAAGTTCGCGATCTTTAAGAGTCTGCAACATTATTCTGAGAAGTTCTGCATGATCAGCCTCACTATAGGAATACACCAAAATATCATCAATGAAGACAATGACGAATAAATCGAGATAAGGCTTGAAAATCCTGTTCATAAGGTCCACGAAAGAAGCTGGCGCATTTGTCAACCCAAATGACATAACAAGAAATTCAAAATGGCCATAACGTGAAAGCGATCATCGAAATATCAACTTCCTTAACCTTTAACTGATGGTAGCCTTGAGGTCAATCTTGAAATAACATTGGGCACCCTGAAGTTGGTCAAATAAGTCATCTATTCTAGGAAGAGGGTACAACTGGCGGTAGTCAATACACATGCGTAAGAAACCATCCTTCTTTCGGAAAAACAAAACTGGCGCACCCCAAGGTGAAACACTAGGCCTAATAAACCCCTTATCTAAAAGATCTTTCAACTGGGCTTTTAACACTTTTAACTCTGCTGTAGCTATTCTATACGGTGGAATAGATATCGGCTTAGTGCCGAGAAGTAGATCAGTTCCACTGTCAATCTCCTTGTCAGGATGGACTCCTGGAAGATCTTCGGGAAAGACCTCTAGAAACTCATTTACAACTAGGACGGACTGGAGAGTTGGAGTCTGGCCATCTGAATCCTTGACTCGAACTAGGTAGTAGATATAACCTTTGGAAATCATTTTTCTGGCTCTTAAGTAAGAAATAAATTTGCCCCTGGGTACTACTGAATTACCTTCCCATTCAATGACTGGCTCATTAGGGAACTCGAATCTTACAACTTTGGTTCTACAACATACCGTCGCATAACATGAAGCTAACCAGTCTATACCCATGATCACATTTCTAATTCTGCTAAGTCAGCTACGGTCCTGCGGTGATAAACTAGAACTGGATAACCCCTATAAATACGCCAAGCTATGACTGACTCTTCCACTGAAGTGGACACCTCAAAGGGTTCATGCAATTTTTCTGGATCAATACCAAACTTCTTAGCAATAAATGGGGTTATATAAGATAAGTTAGATCTTGGGTCAATAAGGGCATATACATCAAAAGTGAAAATTGTTAGTGTACCGGTGACCACATCTGCATGAGCTTCTGTATCCTGACGACCTGTCAACGCATACAAATTGTTTCGTCCTCCGCTGGCATTTCCAGACTTTGCTACATTATGCCCCTGCTGGGCCTGATTATTACGAGGGACTGTTGAATTCGTGGACTGTGCCACGTAACCTCCGATACCGTATCTAGCTAATGGATAATCTCTCTGAATGTGGCCCTTCTGGCCGCAACCATAGCATGCATCTGTACCCATACGACACTTACCTAAGTGTCTCTTGCTACACTTATCGTAAGCTCGGGATAGTATAGGTTGACCGACCCACACTAGCTTGAGAATAAGAACTCGATGTTCGAAGTTCTCGCTTTCTTGTCATTTTCGGAACTAGGGGACTGGGGCACTTACTATGGATGGAGCAGGTCCTGCTGACCTGTTCTTAAAGAATTTCCTATTCCCATTACCGCTGAACTGTCCCGTAGACTTGACCCTCTTGTTGAACTCCTTTTTTCTTCCTCTTTCGGCAAGGATTCCTCGTTCTTTAGCCTTGTCTCATGCCCCTGTGCGAAAGTAACCATCTTGGTGATAGTCACTCCCCCGTTCTGTGCAGTAATATTGGCCCCATCGTACAAATGGGGATCCAGACCACTAACAAACCCTCCTCACTCTTGCCCTCATGTTCGGTATCATAAGTGGAGCATGCTTAGCCAGACTAACAAATTCCAAATAGTAGTCCTGAACTGGCCTGCCATTCTGCTTAAGCTTCAGGAATTGCTCAGCCTTAGCTTCTCTGACCTCTATTGGCATGAAGTGGTCTAGAAATGCGCTTGCAAATTCATCCCATGTAGCATCAGGTGCATTCTCACCTCAGGATAATTCTCAAGATTCATACCAAGTGTTAGCAATGCTCTGCAGCTAATAAGCTCGAAAAGTAGCTGCTTTGATTTCCGTAACTGTGATAATCCTGAAGATTTTTTGAAGAGCATCAATGTAGTCCTGAGGGTCCTCATCTTTCTTTGTCCCTATAAAGACTGGGGGATTCATCCTGAGAAAGTCCTTAGTCTTAGAAGACTCTCCATTATTCCCTAAACTTGACCCAGATTCCTGACGTTGGGCCTGAGCTGCTACCAACTGAGTGAGCATGTTAATGGCGCTTCTAACATTAGTATCATTAGTTTTGGGTGGAGGAACTGGAGTCTCTATTAGAGTAGTAGTCATTGGTGGCGTAGTCTCTGGCTGAGGTGCCTGATCCGAAGTGGCTCGGATAGCCTCTGTCCTTGAAGCATTAGCTGCTGCTCTTTGGTTGTTAGAAGTCTTCCTCTTTACAGTGATGATTCAGAAAATACGTACACGCACGAGTTAGAAGGCATCCTGAGAGTACTGCTCTAACTGCACTATCTAGAGTATGAAAGAAGTGAGATAATTCTAAATGTCTTGGTGGTCAACTGTTTATATGTATGGGCCCTCACACATATAAAAGTGACCCCACCGGGATGTGGTTTCATAGACTTCCTAAAAACACTTGAACTTAGTGCTCTCCGATACCAAACTTTGTCACGCCCGAACCATGGCTCGGGCGAAACACGGACTCGGTGCCATCGTATGTGACCGAGCAAATCACATGGCTTGCTGAATCATCATGAGGCATAACATGAGCGAAAATATAACATGAGAACATGATGGGCTTTTAAGAACACACATGAAGTCATAAAAATTAATAAAAATACTCGTTATAACATGAATACGGAAATAACATGAGTTGAGCCAAAGATGGCTAAACACCTTGTATGTCTAACATAACTAAATTGACTAGTCTATGAAACCTTTAATCATGAGTCGTGACTGGAAAATGTACTTGCTGGGACAAGGCCCCCCAGCATACTTTTAAATGCATAACAAATAAATTAAAGATAACTAACTAAAACCTCGAATGAGATGGGGCTCACTAATAAGTTGATATGAGCGAATTCTACTGAGCAGATGTGGCGTCCAGTAAATTTGTACCTGCATTATGAAATGCAGGCCCCCGGGCAATAAAAGGGGACGTTAGCACATTGAATGTACTGGTATGTAAAGAAACTGAATGAAATAACATGGGACATGAAAATAATATAATAGAGACTGAACTGAAACATGATCATGAACATGAGTACATATACAAATATAACATGTGTAAAGTATCGTGAGTAGGGAAAGCAGTAAATATAGCCAACAGCATAGTCTGGTACTTATGTCCTACCAGCAGAACACTCATACCTTGCCAGGGACATGAGAATTAATAATATTATGCAAGGATCCAATCATTATAAGAGATCGTCCTAAGCATGGGTGGAGCAATTCTCATCCTACGGTGGCTACGTAGTTTCAGGCTGTTTGAATCCTTCTCGGTAATTAATGCAACTCCCAAAAACATGAACATGGAAAATAAGTGGCACTTGCTGCCCATGGATTTTCATGAATCATAACTTGCATGTACATGGATATCATTCGTATTATTCTTGCATGAACTTATAAAACATATATAGCTTTTCTTGAAAATATCATAATAGTTCATAAACTTGCATGTAAGAACCCATGAAATGCAAGGTATGGGTTTTCATGGATTACGGACAGATTCTCAATAATCATAATGATGTATCAAGAACACAATGAAGAATTTATAACAATTTAATAAATAATATAACATAGGGCATGGACCTAGGGTTATCATGAATATGGTTAAAAATTCTAATTTTCGTAAAGCATCATACTTTATGGAAGAAGAAGCGTGGGGATGTTCACACACATAGATAGCAACCCTACATACCTGGTAATGCTCCAAGCTTGAAATAAAAATCTGAACTTGGAAGAAGAATTCCAAGGTTTAAGTCTTGAGTCCTTTAAATGGGTTTTCTTGAAAACCCTATGTTAAGAACAACGATTTCATTGTTAGATTATGAGAACACATGTTAGAATTGATTTGGAAGGGCTTGGATTGACTTCCCTTGATGTTTTGGATTGTTGGGAGAAGAATACCTTCGTTCTAGGGTTTAGGGACTTATAAAAATAAATATTCCCCAAGCCAAATTCCAGAATGCGTAGTGATTTAGATGCCAAATTACGATTTGAAATACGGGCTGTATACTGAAATATGGTCCGTATTCTGGGGCGTAAATCCCCATCTGACAACTGCAGAGAAATTTCCAATTCCAACATTTTTTATCTGGTTTTCTATGTTTAGAATCATGAATATAGCCTAGTTTAAAGGTACGGGGCGTTACAGAAATCGTATTCCCGACCGCACAAGTTCCAAGGGGTTTCATGAACCCCCGGCATGGCTAGACATCGGGGAATGGCTAAGACCTATCCCTCCAAACCACCTCAACTCCCCAAACCTGTGTTGCCATAGGATACAATTAGAGTCCCAGAATTGTACACAAGCATCACCACTCATGGAAGTAATTTAAATACAAACAATACTAAAAGTAAACTCAAGGTCATGATAAGGAGATTGAGGCAGATATTGTAATGCAATGATATATAAAAATAACATAACAACTTCTAAATACTTAGTCAATAGGTGAAACAAACAAATCCATCCTCTTTTTCCTTTTCCTTTGGGGTTTAATGAAAAATTTGCCCATTTTCCAATTAAACCTGAATTGGGCTAGTCCTAACTGCCTTCTAAAAGAAAATTCATTTAAAGTTTAGAGCTTAGGTGAAGTTTCTTTCTCTTTTATTCATGTATACATCTTATATATAACTGACCTGTTCCCTCATATACACATAGTATACTATGATATACACATGTGTTATGTATACCAAGTGTATATTGCATGTATATGCCTCTTCCTTTTCATTAACCTATGCATATTTTGTGTATATTCATGCTCTATGTGTTTAACTTTTAGACTCAAGATCATTTCATTCGCCTAATTGGTCCTTGCCCTTTAGAACAATGTTCAAAGATAAAACCAAAGCTAATTCAAGTCTAACCTAACTCTTATACATATCAAATAAATGATTCACCGGCATCACATGTTAGCAGACCTCATAGTAGTAAATGTGAGAACTGCTTAATGCAATAAACAGAAACACAGTAGAGAGATGTAGGTAAAGAGAAAAATCCTACAACTTATGATCACAAAGCTGGGATGGAACACCAAGAAATCTGAATTAAAACCTCACTAGATGAATTGAGACTGAGCAAATTTAGATTCTCAGAGAGACCCATAAAAATGAGCCTTTGTTTTATTCAACAGTATTAATAGCATATACACAACAGGATTTCATGTGGGTTGCCACTTGAGTAAAAGACATGTAAGGCATATGTATATCACCAAGCCTGTAAAAGAAAAAAAGAATGACATAAGGTGTCAAATAATCCTTTGTGACTCAGAATTTACTTAGTTTCTAAAAGAAGACACTTGTTACTGACAGCCTTAAACTAATCCATTTCCCTTAGAAAGAAAGCAAAAATCACCTTATTGAAACAACCTGTTTCTTCTTCCTAATTTCCTAAGTTCCCTTAGACATTGAAACAAGTTAACTTTTTCCCATCCTTTTCTATTTCCAACCTTTGATAAAATAGTGAGATCAAGGAATATCAAGGCACCTTCGGGACAGGAATGTCCCCCATGGTCCATAGGCTGTGTCATGACACCCCTCATTTAGAGGGTATGTACTATTAGTCAAGCTAAGCTTGACTCTTCCATTCCCCCTCTTTAAGGTGTCTTTGAAAAGACCACCCTATGCCAAGTGTTTCACAAGCTGTTATAAAAGTACTCACAACATCCTTAACGACAACGTTAAATCAATTCTAGCTTATCACTTATTCATTTTTAAACACAGACTCAGTATTCATTTATTTCATTCTATAGTTCCAAACATGATTAGACTTCAAATACATCAAAACCATATAGAGACAGATCTCATTAAATAGAATATAACTTTTTCCTCTCAATCCAGGTTACACCACAATACATAGTGGATTCTAAATATAACAATGCAAGCTCAGAAATTAGAGTTCCCACCAATCTTATATGAACTAAAATGTCCCCTTTCTAGATTTAAACTATAGCTAGGACCACAACCCAGACAATCTAGGCATAAATATACCATGCAGATTTTATTGAATATATCCATTCTTAAACAATATAAAGCAAGCAAGTTGAACTCTGAAACCTAGATCTAGCTCCTGATAGATAACTTACTCCCAGAACTTAGTCAATGTGGCAGTTTTTAATCCCTTTAATTATGGAAACAGTGTGACAAACCCTCACACTTTGTTTTAACTTGGTTTTAATAACATAAAATCTCAAGGATCCCCCAGGCATGATAAACTCCTCCTGACCAATCCTAAGATCTCTGTGAATCTCACAGCCATAGGAATAAGGTTTAGGAGAAAAGGAAACCTCAAGGTCCTAAAAGAGAAACAGGATAAAGTGAGGTCATCACCTCCCCATCCCTCTCCTGAGTCTTGCTTTCAGTAAAAAAGGTAACAAAGGCCCTACTGGTGACTACCTCCAGTTTATGCCTAAGCTCACCTTTTACTCTCCTAAGGCAACCTCTACTCCCTACCTTATCCTCATGCCTAGTGGCAGCCACCAAGACCTTATGGTCAAGACTAGTTTGACACTACCCTTAAACCAAATTTCATCTAAACACCTAGTTGACCACACAAGTTGAAAATTCCAATCAATTCAATCTAGGGTCTCAACTATGCAAACTATTTTGAATTCCCTTCAGGAATTACCACTTTGAAAGGATTTGAACATCTTAATCATTTAAAAGCTTAAGTTTAGACTGAGCACCAACCCTTAGACTCAAATAGCTCTTTTTCACTGGTTGATTAATCCTGTTTAAAAGTCAAGAGCATATTAGGACTCAATTGCCTTTTTTAACCCCCACTAGACCCCTTTTGAAGACTCAAGCATAAACCAGAAATGAAAAGGGGAGGGTCTGATGGAACAAAGATCAAGAAAAACAGTCATATCACACAATTATTTCAGAGGTATCTAAGTATCCTAACCATCTTAGATGATTTTACAGTTTCACAAGCCAATATCAGCCTCTAGTGGACCATCTGAGAGCACATCATGCCAAACAAATAGACCTTATTCCCAATCTTCATTTTTTAGAAATTCTACATCATATTCTAAATGCTATTTATTTTATACCTATATTCATTATATAAGATACAACTAGCCAAGGTCATTTTATAAACCAATACAAGCATACATAAACAGACTAAGGTATACTTAGGCCTATTCAAATGTCAACCCTATTTAGTCTTACTCTAGTGCTTTGACCACATCATGAGAACTCCTATTAGTACCTAGATTCCTTAAGCTTTGTTTAAGTTCAATCATGATCCTTTACTTGTCCTAATCATGACTCATGCTATTTAATTGATATAGACAAAGTATATAGACTTAGAAAAGCAGATTAAAGACTCAGATTTACACAGTCTCATCAAGAAAGCTAGTACTACCTTAAACTATTCAAGATGAATCACCACAGTTCCTCAACAATCTCTTACATTCACATAGGATTAATTTTAGTCTAGAAATTCACTAAAATTACTATTATGAATCATGTAATCATACTTTTGTCATGTTTAAGGGTTGAACAGACAAACAGGAACTGTAACATCTAATAAAGCACACAACGATCTGTACATCCCTATCTATAGAACAGCATCAATAAATTATCTAGACTTATACATTTAGTCCATATTAATAGCTAATATTAAGGTTAAGCATGTACTTTTTGAAAATAAGGAAGTAATCTCTATTTCCAAACATCTAATGAACCTTAAGCATCACTTAGAACAACACATTACCACTTAATTGAACCAAAGATAATCTAACAACAAACTAACATCAAACAGACCACTATCACATAACAAACTACTGAAAAATAACAAAAAAGATAAAATGTTACCTTTTTAAAGTGCAGCCGTGGTCAAGATTGAATTTGAAAGCCTTTTTGTGCTTCCAAAACCCACACTCAGCCACACCAAACTCAAAACAAGAAGAAACAAATTTTTAGAACTAAGAAAAACCTCAACTTAAGTCAAAGTTTTAAAATTTTTATACTGAGAGGCCTGAATTTGAAGTTTCTAACCTCTTTTAGTTCTAACCCTCAAAGTACCGATGTGGGACAACTAATCTTTCCCAGAAAATAAACTTGTCAAGCAAATCTATGGCTCAAAATGACTTAACAACAAATAAATGGACATATCTGAGCCTTATTCGACTCGATCCAAACCCATTCACCCCCAACCAATGGAAATTGAGTAAAATGAACACAATACAACAAAATAAGATTGCAATAATCAACTTTGAATAAATAATCTCAGAAGAAAAGCAAAATAAAAAGGATCTGTTACCGATTTTGGAAAGATATGGGTAAAAACAACCTTTGAATTAATTCATTGCACGTAAATAATGCTGCAAAAGCTGTGTACTTTACACTTGCTCTGTGATTTTACCATTTTTGGGACGAGAGAGAGAAGGAGAGACAGGCGGCGGCTAGGGTTTTGCGAGAAAGAGGGATGAGAGAGAAAGGGAAGGGGAAAAGGGCTCGTTTGGAATGAAAAATAAAAAGGGGATATACCCCTTTATCTGTTCGAGATTGGGCCAGGTCCTGGTCCGTTTGGGTTGGACTCGGTCTAAGTTTTTTTTTAAAAACTATAAGGCTGGCCCCTTTTTGTAGTGCATACATGTGTATATATAGAGTAAAAATAAGTAATTTAATAATCAGATAAAATTAAAATTTATTATTGGTAATAATATTTTAATTATAGACAAATTAGGACATAATTAACCTATTAAAATAATTTAAAAAATGGCCAACTGTGTTAATGGGCTTAGTTTTATGAATATGGCCCTGATTGATTTTAATCCAACTTATTATTTCAATTATGGCCACATTTGGCCTTAATTGATTTTAATCTAACTGGTTATTTCAATTATGGCCATATTTGGCCTAGTTAGCAGATTTTAAAATTAAATTGCATTAATGACCTTAATTAATTTGAGCCAATGAATTTGGTTATTCCAATTAAGGTCATTAAGAGGCTAATTTTACAAAAATGACCCCAATTTCCTTAAACCATGAATTGGTTAAATTAATTGTGGCCATAACAAAATAATCAAATAATTTTAAAATCAATTTGCAATAATGACCACTTAATTGATTAATTAAAATATTTATAGATAGTTATAAATAATTTAGACAAGTTACATTTATACAAAATTAGGGATTAAGGGATGAAATGGTTAATTATTTAAATTATTCAAACTCCTTGAATTAAAGGGAATAAAGTATTTGCTAATTTTGATTTTTGACAATTTAAACAATTAAATAAATGATTTTTTTAAAATGCCTTTTTTCTTTGATTAAATCTAACAAATACATCATAAATGTCATAAAAAGTACCAATTAATTTCCAAATAATTTATGATGTCACAAAAAATCTTTTTACCAATTTAAAGGAGTAAATATTGACTTGAACAATTTATATAAAATCATTTAAACCCTTCAAGGTGCATAGCTCATTTTATTCATCACCCGAGGACTATGAGTAATTAAAATAAATTACGAGAGGTCAAAAATTAGGTGTCAACACCCCTGTTACCTTATCTTTGGCCTTGTAGTTGCTCAACTTTTGAGCTTTTGGAATCTTTGGAATACAACAAACTTCAGCCACACTAGTAGTTTCAACTTGCACTTCTTCAACAATACTTGGCACCTGAAGTTGTGCCTCTTCATCTTCTTCTTCTATAGGCTCTCTTTCAATAACTTTCACACTTACACCTTGAAGTAGTTTCCCACCTCGAGTAGTGATAGCATTGCACTTGGCTATTAGATCACCTCCACCACCCTTTGAGTTTGGTATTGTATCACTCGGGAGTTGTCCCCTTTGTGGAGGATATTACTCTCTAGAAAGATCTTTCATTTGAGACTCAAGCTTTTGAGTTTGGTATAGTATCACTCGGGGGTTGTCCCCTTTGTGGAGGATATTGCTCTCTAGAAAGATCTTTCATTTGAGACTCAAGCTTTTGGATGGAAGCAGTGTGAGAACCGACAACTTCAGTTAACCCCTTCATGGTCTTATCAGACTTTTCTTGATTGGCTAACACCCTCTCAAGCATGCTCTCCAATTTGTAACTCCCTTGATCATTTAATTGACCCTCTGGTAGAACATAGGGTTTGAAACTCCTATTCCCGAAGTTGTTATTTTTGTTTTAGCTCCCTTGGTTCGAACCACCATAATCATTTCTCCCATATTGATTACCCTGCCCTTGTTGTTGATGTTTCTATTGATTCTGATTTTGATATCCGAACCCTTGATAATTCTGCCTTTGATAACCCCCCTGAGAGTTGTTAACATAGTTGTCATCCTCATATTGCATTGGCGGTCCCTTTTGATATGGAGCCACTTGAGTTTGATACATTTCCTTTGGAAAAGTTTGCACATCCTCTACTGCATTCACATTTCTTGTGTCCTTCTCATCAAACCGCTTAGTTAGCAAAGTAATATTAGTTGCAAGTTGAGCCAGAGTTTGGTCCCTCCCTTGGTTCTCTTTCAAAATATTATTTATTAACGGAGCCTCATATGCTACATCATCCATGCCACCCGAGTGCCATGCTTCTTATCCATGAAACACCCACCGCTTGCACAATTGGCCACAAATTGTGTCATTGAGTCTAAACCAGAGTAAAACTTATCCATCGATATGTTTTCTGATCTTATCAAATATTTCTTGAACCTCTTCCAAGCTTCATAAAATTGTTCCCCCGGAAGTTGCTTAAACTCAAATATTTTGTCTCTAAATTTGGCTTTCTTGCATGGAGGAAACCATTTCTTGAGAAAAACATTCACCAACTCAGCCCAAGTGTGAATAGAATTGTGGGGCAATTTCTCGAACCAATCCCTTGCTTCACTGGCTAAAGAGTATTTGAAAACTCTCAATCGGATTGCATATAGAATGATAGCATTCTGGGCATGTGTTTAGCACACAACTATGAAATTATTCAAGTGTTGATCTTGGGTCGTTGTCGGTAGAGTTTCGAAAATACCCTTCAAGCTTGAGCAATTGATAGATAGAACTATCAATCTTGAAACTTGTGGCACAGACCCTTAGAGGAACAATGGCAGATTCATATTCAACCTCTTGCATCAAATCAACGAACACATTTTCATCTTCATCAACTTCGATGGCGAGGTTATTACATTCGCTTCACGACCTCCTTCTCTTCCTGCCATAATCACCTGGATCAAAATAAAAAATAAACAAGGTGTGATGGAATAGAAAAAGACTTGAAGTAAAGCGCAAACAATTTAGTAATTTCAAATCGTATTACTAGGCAACGGCACCAAAATTTGATACGCTCAAATTACACCTAATTGACGGCGTAAAGCGGACGTTGTCAAATACAGTAATCCAACTAGTTTGGGTTCGAATTCTAGAGGGAATAGTGTGAAAAGGTTACTATCGTAGTGTGTTACTTAACTTTCGTGTGGTAAGTCTGTAAAGAGAGTTTATAATTCTAATAGCTATTGTGATTTGAAGGTAACTCATTGGATTAAGAAACCAAGGTTTTGTCCCCCTTAGATGAGATGTAATATTATAGGTGTTAATATGATATACTTCTAATGGATTGTTGTATGGTATGCACTTAATATCCAAATGACTTCCAAATATTTCTCAATATCTAGAAAGTATTTGCTCTTTATGATCTTCCCAAATATAAAAGAGTTGAAGTTAAGAATGATTAATTTGTGCCAAGTAAACCCTTCTTATCCTTAAGTGAGTTTATTAAATGAGGTTTAACGCCCCGAATTCTTGTTACTCATTCCTACCAAACCCTAACTCACTTTCCAAAGTAAAGTAAGGGTTTATGGCTTAAGTTTAATACTTGCAACCGTCAACCAACTTTAATGAATAAGAAATAAGTAAAAACCAATAATTCATTATGTATATATTCAATGTTAAACACCCATTCACCTAACACCCATCATTGGGTCCACAACCTTAGTATTAAAAACTTAGCTACTCATAGTCTTTAATTTAAAACAAAGCATTATAAGAGTCATTAAAGCTTACAATGGGAATAGAGAAGATGAAATCTTGTCCTCAAAAGCTTCAAAATAATGGAGTATTCAATGACCCAGAACAAAGAGACAAATATTTGACCAAGAATGTGTTACACCTTCCATTTTGGTGCAAGGAGATTTGTCTATAGGTGG
>NW_026716196.1:0-17804 GCF_029784015.1 Lycium ferocissimum
GTTGATTGTCACCATCTTGCGTTTACCTCTCGCACCCGCTTCCCTCCTTAAGGGTGTACTTATACTGTTACCCGATTATACTTTATCCTATGTCCGCATTTTCCAATCTCAATTAGGCGGCACTTTTATTCCGATATTCTGATCCCTTTACCGTTCATCTACTCACTTTCCTTCTTTTCCAAATATCATCGTGTTAATACTTCCCAAGCTTATCCTATAGTGAAAACAGCATCAGCTTGCCCTGTAACATTTGTGCCATTTATTTTTCTTTTCACTTGAACTTCGTTACCCTGTCCGATTAATGCCTTCCATATACCGCCACGTTGGTTGTCGGAATACACATATCCGCTGATATAGCCATGTACGGGATATCATGTACATACGTATACATAATTGCTACCATCTTGCTTACAAAATATTTCCAAACGCTATTCGACTCACTCTGCCTCTAAAGCTGTGATGCACCTTCTTTTTCCTCACTGGTTCAGTCTGCCTCGTCCTATGTGACCTCCTAAGGTTCTTGCCCACTCCGTATACTCTTATTTCCCTTAGGCTACTCTAGCTTCCCATTTGGCTCTCCTGTGTCTGACTTTATAGGACTTTTAGTACACTTCCCAAGGGGTCACCCATCCTAAAATTTCTCTCGCTCCGGCCAAAGACGCTTAACCTTGGAACTCTGATGAAATACGATGCTCTAATGCTAGTATGATAGCGTCCACCTCACCGCATGACCTTCATCACATAATCTGGAGTAAGTTGAAGGCTTAACAGATTTCAAAACGTTTTCATAACACACCTCCCTCCGAATTAGAAAGGGTCTCTTACTCTTCTGACTTCACAATTACTATTTTAGCCCTTTTCAATCCTCAATATTAACTTTCACCTATGGATATGACTACTTCCCGTCCTAAACTTCCAGATTCCCAATGGTGATGAACACACCTTGATCGTCGTTACTTATAAATACTTGGTTATCGGCCTTTGGATTTTTACTTGCCGCTATTAAGTGACAATCATACAGCCAATACACATACATAAAAAAAAATTCCAATAAGGACTCATATACCTGTAGCCACATCTGGTGTGGTATCAGAGCGGTTCGTCCTCGGAGTGTCTACAGACCGTGTCTAGTAGAGTCTTATTTATCGGTGTGTTGTGCACCACATCTATAAATAGGAGGCTACAGAACATTTAGAATGTTATCTTTCCTTCTTATCCTAGATCGTGCGATAGAGCTGTATTATCAGGATGACTCCTTCCTAACGAATTGTTATGCTTTCAGCGATGCCTCCAAAGAAGGCGACAGCTGCCCAAAAGGGCAAGTCAGCAGTAGCTGGAGAGACCAGCCAGATTCGGAGAGTTACTAGGGCCCGTGCCCAGTCTGTGCCTGAGGTTGTGCTCCCGTCAGCGAGCTCTGCTACTGTTATATCCCGTATTTTGTACGTTGGAATATTTTAAGTTAGTTTCGACAAGTTAAGGACAAGGCTATTTTTCGATTTGGTGTAATGTATAAGTTGATAATGAATTTTATTGTTATGGAATATTAAGAGAAATTAGGGGCCAGAAGTTGAAATAAAAATTTCATGAAAAGGCCAAAGTGGCCGTGTGTTAAGGTGGGACCCACATGTTGGGATTTTATAAAGGACATATGAAGAGATATATGAGTAGTACATGTGAAGTTGAGCAAGTCCTAAGAAGGACCCATAAGCTAAAAATGAGTGTAAGCCCTCCAAAGGGACGATTTAAGAAAACGTCTTCGGGTGATCTAACTTCGAAGGGCCAAAGCGGTATTATGAGTTTGGAATTTGGAAAAACTCCCAGAATGAAAGTTGTATATAATTGAAATATCTTTCCAACCATAGGTCGTGGGTTCACAGGAGACATCGGGATAAGGAGATATGGATATTTTAAGACAGAAAGGTCGAGCTGAACAGTGGATTCGGCCCAACCCGATTCCAAGTCGGGTCAGGCCCAATACCCATGCCATTTAAGTGAAATTTTCAGCTTTCTCCTTTATTTTTCAGACCAAAACATCCATATTTTCAGAGATGGAGAGAGAGAGAGGAGAGTTAGAGAGAGAAACTAAATTTTGACCACAATCTAAGCCCCGAATCGCGAAGCTCATGAAGAGAAAAGTGTTGTACGTTACGTTGCCTTCAATTTGGGCTAAAAATCAGCCAAGAAGAAGAGGGTGACGTGCTGGCTGCATACTTAAGGTAAGACTAAGGTCCCTTTTTCATTGTTAACAAGTTTAATTAGAGTTTTAACGGATTAGAACGGAGAAAATAGCGTTATAAACTAGTTTGTTATTTTGTTGAGATTTATGGATTAAGGGGTTGTTTTATGTGGGTTAAATGGTTGGAATTAGCTGTGTTATGAATGTTTTGAATGTGTTGTAATGTGTAAAAATCGATGGAAATCATGATATGTTGCGTGCTGAAGTTGAGCCGTGTAGTGGGCTGTTTTGTAGAATATGATGAACTAATTTTATTTAGTGTTTTGGTTGTTGTTGTTGTGGATTATATGATGATAATGAAAGCTTAATGATGTAAGTTGAAGTGGAAAACGTATATGGGCTGTTTTAGAAGCTAATGTGAATTTAATGTAGTTTCTTGAATTGATGAAAATGATGTTGTTAACATGCGGATTATTGATGTAGTTTATGAAGTTGGAAGAAAGAAATGTGTTGTTGTTGTCCCTATGGGAATTGGAAGGTTTCGGGTGGCTTTGCACATTGGTTGGGTCGTTTGAATATTGTGTGGATTGTTTGAAATGTTCTTGAATTTTGTTTAAATGGTTTCGGATTGGTATTTGAATGTATGAGCATTGGAGTTGGCTTAATTGTAGGTGGTGATTTGAATGTAAATGAAATGTTGTCGAAGTATATAGAAAAGAGTTACTAATGTTAGAATGAGTTTTGAATCACTTGTTGATGTTGCTAGTTTGGTTGTTGGCATTGTTGTTGATGAATTTGGCCGAGTTGAATTCTCGGGGTTGTTGAATTTACGGGGGAGATCTTGCCCAAATTTCTGTAAATGGAGTGCTAGTTTAGAATTGGATTTCTAAGAGCTTACGACTAATGTTTGGTGTCTAATGATGTTATTGTAGATTTTGGAGAAGCCAAGACGTAAGTTTGGATTAATTTTGGAAGCGGACGAGGTATGTGAAGCTTACTTTTTCTTTCTTTTGGCATGTCCTAGTGTAAGTACGAGTCTCGGGGAACTTCATTCTTAAGATCCGAGCACGTATACGATTCTTATTTACTTCTTAATGTTAACGTCCTTAATATGGTCAACTTATGGTTCTTAAGTCTTTTGTACAATTGGATTTCAAATTTTGCATAAAGAATGTGGTTTTTAAAGGATTTTACAACTACGAACAACCGTAACTTTCATAGACGAGCTCGGATCACCTCGAAACGTTCGTAGGAGATTCTATAATGAATAAGGTCTCCAACTTTCATAGATGGACCCGGATCATTTTGATACTCGTCCGTGGGCCCCGAGACTTTCCTTTGTGTAATACCAACGACCTTTGCAAGGATTTAGTGTGACTATCGTCCTAACCCTCGAACGTCGATTACCTACTTCTTTCTCGAGCTTGTAATGACGAATATGCCCCTCATTTCTATAAGCTATTTCATATGGTTTGATACGTATCCACGAGTCCTAAAGTTCCATTTGATATGTTCTGGAACGACATTCGGAAGAAACTTAGTTTGGCTGTTGCTTTGGTTTTTAAATGATGGTTCATTCTGATTATTTTATCGAGTTTTTGAAAATGTTTTAAACTGCATATAGTTGCTCACGACTCTGCTCGTGCATATGGTTGTTACCTCTTTCACCGAGTCCCGGGCCGGTTATGTTATCGTGCGCACTATGTGATATTCCGGAGTATGATGTGTCCGGTTCGCCGAGCCCCTCGCTAGAGGGCCGGGACCGTGTATATTTGGTGTTATGTCGTGTTATTATGATGTGTTGTGATGTATGATGGGGATACGGAGATATGAAACCTTCTGGTGTGATGCTGTGTTATGGCGCCAACGACGGGCGGGCGACCATAGTTCTAAGAGCCCTATGCATGATTTGTATTTTTATGAGTAAGCATTTTGATATTTTGAATATTGCATTTACTTTCTGTACTTCTGGTTTGACTATGATCCTGTTTACTATATTTCATGCTTTGCATACTCAGTACATATTCCGTACTGACCCCCTTTCTTCGGGGGGGTCGCGTTTCATGCCGCGCGCTGTAGATACTTATTTGGATGATCCACCAGCTTAGGATTCCTGTTCAGCTGACTTGGAGCGCTCCCTTGTTCTGGAGCCTATACTCTGATCCAGATTCTGTTATTGTGCATATGTATATGTTTATTCACGGGTACGGCGGGGCCCTGTCCCATCATATGATTCTCGTTATGACTCTTAGAGGTCCGTAGACATATATGTGTGGGTTATGGGTATTCACCTTGTTCGCCGTGTCCGTGTGATTTGTGATTTGGACGTCCCCCTATATTATGATAGCCTTATCGGCTTATATGTGATATTATCTATTTGGATTGCGATAGCGATATGTATATTTGTACATTTGTGACAGCTTCGGGGTGACGTTCCACTTTTCTGTATATATATGTTATTTGTATAGTGCGTAAACTATTCGTATGCTACTTCTGATTAACGGGTGTGTACGGGTGCCCAACTCGGGCACTAGTCGCGGCCTACGGGGTTGGGTGGTGACAGCTACACCGCCGCTACCAGAGGACCTTGGAGCAGCAGCAGCTGCAGATCAGGGGGCGGCTCCACCGCCAGCTCCTGAGGTCCCAGTACCCGAGCCTCCAGCTCCTCAGCTAGGGGCGGAGGATAGGGCTATGAGAGATGCGGTCCGATTCTTGACCGGACTAGTGGCGAGCGAGACTCGCAGGCACGGATTAGGAGGTGATTATGCGGACAGGCATGATAGTCTGAGGGCCCGTGATTTCTTGACCTGTAATCCCCAGAGTTCTACGGGTCAAAGCCCGAGGAGGATCCCCAGGAGTTTATTCGACAGATGCAGCGCACGCTGAGGATAATTAGAGCTTCTGAGACTGAGTCTGTCGAGCTGGCTTCATATCGGTTGCGTGATGTAGCCGTTAATTGGTATGAGTCGTGGGAGTTGTCTAGGGGCGAGAATGCTCCTCCGGCAGTATGGGACGAGTTTGTGGAGGCCTTTCTTGGCCACTTTCTGCCTCCAGAGATGCGGTGAGCCAGAGTTGATAGATTCCTACGCCTGAGGCAGAATGGTAGGAGCGTTCGAGATTATAGCCTTAGGTTCGATTCGTTGGCTAGATATGCACCCACTATTAGGTGATATGGCCACCGATAGGATGCATCGGTATGTGATGGGGTTAGATCGTTATCTGGTCGATAGTTGTATGGTGATGGCTTCTCAGCCCGGTATGGATATTGCACGGGTACAGGCGTATGCCCAGGGTATGGAGGATCGACATAGAGGGCGTCAGCCCGACAGAGATCATGACAGGAGCCAGCCCAAGAGGGCTAGATCGGCCGGCTATTCGGGAGAGTTTCGAGGCGGGCAGCCTCAGCAGTACACTGGGTATTCTTCTCAGCCAGCACGGAGTGCACCCTCGCGGTTTGCGGTAGGAGATTTGACGCTGCCACGGCGGGTATTCAGGGCCGGTCGAGCTCCCGGGGCCTCGGAGTTCGCGGTCGAGCGAGAGGTTTGTGCCGACGAGGCCATCTATGCCTCGGTGCCCTCGGTGCGGTGGCGCCATGCGGGAGAATGCCGTCGCGCCCACGTGCTTGTTTTACTTGCGGCCGTCAAGGCCATATTATGAGGGAGTGCCCGTATAGGGATAGTCCGGAGTGGTGCGGCTCGACCCTCTGCGGGTCAGTTCTTCGGTTCATCTTCCTCTTCTGTAGCTATACGCCCTGTGGGACGGGGTATACCGAAACCAGCAGGCCGCGGTAGAGGTCGTGGCGGAGCCTCTAGTTCTAGCGGTCCCTCGAACCGCATATATGCTTTGGCTAGCCGACAGGATCAGGAGGCGTCACCGCTAGCTAATTGCTGGAGCTCACGAGCTATCTCTCTTTTCTCTAGCTGAACATCACATAAACTTCCCATACATCTACGGCTAAGAGCATCAGCCACTACATTTGCTTTCCCGAGATGATACAGGATGTCAACATCATAGTCTTTCAACAATTCCAACCACCGCCATTGCCGTAAATTCAATTCTTTTTGCTTGAAGATATACTGAAGGCTCTTATGATCTGTATAAATATCAACGTGGACACCATACAAATAATTTCTTCACATCTTCAATGCATGAAATACTGCAGCCAATTCAAGATCATCGGTCGAATAATTTTTCTCATGTTTCCGCAACTGTCTTGAAGCATACGCAATCACCTTACCATGTTGCATCCACACACAGTCTAGCCCAACGCCTGAAGCATCACAATAGACAACATAACCTTTCGATATCTCTGGAAGTGTTAGGACAGGAGCAGAAGCTAATCTATCCTTTAGCTCTTGGAAACTACGTTCACAAGCATCCGTCCATTGAAATTAAGCCGATTTCTGGGTCAGCTTCATGAGTGGTGCAGAAATAGAAGAAAAGCCTTCTACAAATCTCCTGTAATAACCTGCTAAGCCCAGAAAACTATGGACCTACGTAGCTGTTGTGGGCCTTGGCCAAGTCTTCACCGCTTCAATCTTTTGGGTATCTACCCGATTACCATCGGCTGAAATAATATGCCCCAAAAAGTTCGCTGAGTTCAACCAAAATTCACACTTAGAAAATTTGGTAAATAACTCTCGAGTTTGAAGAACTCCGAGAATGGTGCGCAAATGATCCGCATGTTTTGCCTCGGACCTAGAATATACCAGGATATCGTCAATGAACACAATCACAAATAAATCTAAGAAAGGCCTGAACACATTGTTCATCAAATCCATAAATACTGCCGGTGCATTAGTTAGCCCGAATGACATTACCCGGAACTCAAAATGGTCGTATCTGGTTCTAAAGGCTGTCTTAGGAATATCTTTCTCCCTAACTCGCACTTGATGATACCCGGATCTCAAATCTATCTTTGAAAACCATTTGGAGCCTTGCAATTGATCGAATAAATCATCAATCCTCGAAAGAGGATATTTATTCTTAATTGTCACCTTATTTAGCTGCCGATAGTCAATTCACATTCGCAAGGAGCCATCATTCTTTCGCACAAACAACACGGGTGCTCCCCAAGGGAAAAACTAGGCCTAATAAAGCCTTTCTCAAGCAAGTCCTTCAACTGCTCCTTCAACTCTTTCAACTCCGTGGGAGCCATCCTATAAGGAGGAATGGATATGGGTTTTATGTCTGGTAGCACATCAATAGAAAAATCAATCTCTTGTTCAGGAGGGAGACCTGGAAGCTCTTCCGGGAATACATCTGAAAACTCATTCACCACGGGGATAGACTGAAGAGTTGGCGATTAATCTTCTACATCATGAACCCAAACTAGATGGTAAATACAACCTTTTGCGATCATTTTTCTTGCCTTGAGATAGGAAATAAACCTACCTTTCGGGGATGCAGTATTTCCTTTCCATTCTAAAACTGGTTCTCCTGAAAACTGGAAGCGAACCATTTTCATTCTACAATCAACGTTGGCATAGCAAGAAGCCAACCAATCTATGCCCATGATAACATCAAAGTCCACCATTTTTAACTCATGTAAATCAACCATAGTACGATGGTCACAAATCACAACTACATAATTTCGATATACTCGGCTAGCTATTATCGGTTCACCAAGGGGTGTAGATACCTCAAAAGGTTTGATCGATTCCGGTTTGACCCAAACCGACCCGCAATATATGGCGTAACATATGACAACGTGGAGCCCGGATCTATGAAAGCATATATATCATGAGAAAATACCGATAATATACCTGTGACAACATCGAGGGAAGACTTAAGATCCTGGCGTCCAGCCAAAGCATAAATACGGTGCTGAGGACGACTAGAACTAGGAGCTCTCCCTCTACCTCTACCATGGCTGACCGACGCCTATGTAACTTTCCCCATAGGGCGTATCGATGATGAAGACCTGACTGCCGATCCTGAAGGCTGGACTCTACCCCTACCACCAACCGAGGGGCAATCACGCATGATATGGCCTGGCCGACTGCATGTATAGCAAACCTCTGAACCTAGTGGACACTGGCCCCAATGTAACTTCCCACACTGGGAACACCATGGCACGGGTGGCCTAGCCTGACCCGATGCACCCCTGAACTGAGAACCCAAAGCCCTGAAACTCTGACTCGGCCTGGAATGAGTATATCTATCAAATCTCTGGCCTGTAAACCGTGAAGGCGCACTAGTCATAGAACGGCCTGAATGCCTAGAAAACTGTTGTCTTGGCCCGCCTCTAAACTCACATGTTGGACCCGAAGATCTAGCCCTCTTGTTATACCCTCTATCATGCTCACGCTCACTTTTTTGTTGTTGTTGGCTTTCTTCCAAATTCTGGGCATGGGCTTGAATGCGTGAAATATCCATGTTGTCTTGAAGGGACGCAGTCAAGCACCTATCCATCAAATTTGGCCCTAGACCTCTCACAAATCGGTGCACACGATCACCCATATCCGCTACCATAGCCGGAGCATACCTAGCCAAAGAATTGAAGCGGAGACTATACTCTAAAGCACTTATACTTCCTTGCCTAAGATTTAAGAACTTATCGGCTCTAGCTCGCCGAACCTCTAGAGGCAAGTAGTGTCAGAGGAAGGCATCATTGACTCCCCGTGAAGCCATCCAAACTGTGTACCAATGAACTGCGATATCCCTCAATCTATAGGATGCTAACTCCACTGATTCAATGTCCGAAGCATGCATTAACCGAAGTGTCCTCAACATCCCATCAATAAAATTCTGGAGGTCCTCATCCGGCTTCGACCCAAAGAATTTCGGAGGGTTTAAGCTAATAAAATCATGGGCCCTTGCACTAACAGCCCTATAACCTGGCCCTGTACCTTGCCACTGAGTTTGGGTGGCAACCAACTGAGTAAGTGAATGAATGGCCTCTTTTACATTTTGGCCCGACGCATCCGGCGGAGGAGCTGGAGCTGGGGCTGAGGCTCCCTCATGCTCCTCAGAAATAAGTACTGAGTGAGAGGACTGAGATTGAGCCGCACTCTGGGACTCACTTTCCTGTACAACCATTGGGCAATAAAGCATTCATATCATCATTAACAACTATACCCATATCAATATACGTAAGCCGACGAGGCTATCAAAATGACATACAAAATATATGCCGACAAGGCTAAAGACATCTAATCATACATAATTATTTACGAGCCTCTAAGGAGAGTATGTAACATCATATAGGCGGGATAGCACCCCGCCATGCCCATCTATATGTACACAAAAGAATAATACCCAAAAGTTATAGCTCCGGATGAGATTGAGTTCCTCTATGTAGTCCCTGAAAAGAAATCTACGGATCAAGCTTGTCTCCCGGTCCACCTGCGGGCAAGATGCAGTATCCACAAACAAAAGGACGTCAGTATGAATAATGTACTGAGTATGTAAAGCATAATCAATAGCATAATAGGAGCATAAGAGATAGTATAAGGAATAGCATAAGATGGGAAAATAAGGAGATAGTAGCCATCATCGTCATTACTTACTTGTCTTTCATAAGGACCTTCCATTTCTAATGCGTGCTCGTGTACATACATATATACATATATATATATCCATGTCAGTATCCATATTCATATCCGTTTTCATATACCTATTCGTATCCATAGCATACCCAACCATGAAGGTTCGGTTGTCTCACATACCCGGCCATGACAAGGCTTGGTGTCATACATACCTGGTCCTACCAAGGCTCAGTGTTATCCGTACCCAACTGCAGTGGTGTGCGTGCAATAGACATCATACTCGGCCATATAGGCTTGGTGTCATATAATAGTCAAACAAACTTAAATCTGTATACGTAGGAGTTCATGAGTATCATCGTCATCATTGACATCATCATTTTCGTTATATCTATCCTTAGAGGATCAACTATCATATAAAAGAGGCAATAGAATTGTGAACATATCGAGAATCATAAACTTTGGTAATCTTAGAGATAGAGTCATTTAGAAGACATTATGGAACTCATGAAACGATACATATAGCAAGGGAACCATGCCTCAATGAAAGAAGGATTAGCCTTACATACTTCTTCGACTTCTTAACTATTTAGTGTTCACCATTGAAGCTTGAATAATCTACATTTAGAAGGATTCATACCACGGTTAAGCCTTGATGATACTCTTAAATTCAAACTAGAATAATTCATGATCTAATGAAAATTGGGCAGTATTTCCCCTATTTCATCAACTTTCACCATATCACAAAACAACTCCCAACAACCACAATAACATCTATAATATACTCATAATATCATAATCAAGTGACCACACTTCATTAAGCCTTCAAAATTCATCCTTATGTTCAACTTGTGCCAGCAACTTCATACCCATTTTAGCACATTTTCATATAATGCTTCTTCATCACCATTATTACCTTGCATAGCAAGATTATATCCATATAATACTAAGAATCATAACTCAAGTTAGCTTACTAGTTAAAAACATCATAAAAACTACATTTAGAACTCATTTTCTACTTTCTTCTTCTACCCAAGTTGTTCAACAACTAAACATTCTTGATAACATGTAATAAGTATGAAAACTAACCTTTTACCTCATAAGAATGAGCTTTGGAGCAAGCTATCAACTTATATGAAAACCCTAGCTTCAATATCCAAAGAATTCTTGGAGTCTACTAACCCTAGCAAGACTTCTAACACATGGGTATCTTGATTCTTGACTCTTGATATTTAATCTCTTGGATTTTGGCTTGGATTAGTTTATGGAGTTGAAAAGTGGGTTTTTAGAGAGCTTTTGGATCTAATTTGGTGAAATAAAATGTCCAAATAAAGTGGAGTGAAATATATAAAGTGGAACTTAAAATCCCGTCGGGCAATTCCACGCCCATTTTGACGGGCCGTCAAAATTCCTACGGACCGTCAAAATGGTCCGTAGAACTGTCCTGTCAAATATGGTTCACTGTAACCATTTTATGCTGGGCTGGTGCAATTTGACGGGCCGCAGAATTTTTTGCGGGTCGTCAAAATTCCTGCGGGCCGTCAAATGGTCCGCAGAAATTTTCTACTCAGACAGTCTGTCTTGAAACACCCATAACTTTTTACTCCGATGTCACATTGATGAACGGTTTGTTGAGTTGGAAACTAGACTCGATGAAATTCAATTTGGATAAAATAAACACACCAAAAATCCTCATATTCTAGGAGATATACCTCCCCCAATTTGGACCAAAATTCTGTCCGAAAATTTTGCCAAGTTTTCCCAAAGTTCCGACAAACTCCATTCATTAATTTACTTGTTTTTAAATCCTTCTATAGCTTATTTCATGGTATTAACTCCCCCATAACCATAATATGGGATAATAAATATTGTCATATATCCTAAGGTATGTTACACCTCGGAAAATTTCCCGTTGATGCACAGCGAATAGACTAACGAAGGGCACGAAGTGTGCGATGTTTCATTAAGTAAGAAATAGAATTTGATGATCCTAATTGAGATTTCAAAGACATTCGAGGTAAGAGAAGAAAGTTTCCAAGAAAAGCAAGGTATACGTTATGTGTCGGATAAGATTTACGAGTACCGAATTAATGATGACTTAATGATGTCTTGAGAAGAGTTATAATGTCCCTTAAATTGTTAATGATGTGTTAAACAAGTGTTAAGAAGGTTTCATAAGGATTGGAGATCAAACGAGTCGACGAGAAAGAGTTCGGAAAAGCTGGGCATTATACGACCCAACATACTGGCCGTATAAAACATACTGGCCGTATGTCCCGTCCGTAATGGGACTTCGACCGGACCAAAGATACGGCTACATACGGTCCATATAAAAGATACGGACCGTATGTTGGTCCGTAAATTTGTGTCGGGCCAGCTTCTAAAATTAATATAAGGGACTAACCTCATTCCATTTATTTTATTTTTCACCCAATACTTCAAGAACTCTCTAGAAATCTCTCCACACTTCTTCCACAAGAACCCAAGAGAAATTCATGATCAACTTCATCAAACCAAGTGAATCAAGTGTAAGAAACTCATTAGAGTTCATCCAAGTCAAGACATTCCATTGGAAGTGAATTAGGGTTTTGGCTCAAGTGAAGTATTTCCACTCAAAGCTCATTCCTACACTATCTAAGGTAAGTTTTATGATCATTCCATGTTGTTTAAGATATTGAGAGGTTGAAAGACTTAGATTATGAAAGGAGATAGAAAATGGGTAGATGAGAATAATGAGATTTTGAGTAGTAGCTTGGGATGAGTCATGATTCTTGATATGTTGTTATTATGATTATGTTATAAATGATATTAAGGACATGGGATAAGCATTATATTGTGAATAAATGTAATAGTATATTATGACCATGATTATGGATGAATTGAAGTGAAAGTGTGAAATATGGATAAATGAAGGTTATTGGTTATAATGTTGTGAATGTTATATAGACATTTGGGAGTTGATATATGATATAAGGAAAGTTGCATAAACAAAGGAAATGCTGCCCAATTTTCTCTAGCTTTAGTGGAGCATGTTCATGTGATCGATTAGCTAACGTTAATACGAACTCTCTTAAAGATAGAAACGCGAGCATTGAAGGAGAACGATCAAGCGATAGAATAGCTAAACGAAAAGGTATGTAAGGCTAGTCCTGTCCTTCTAAGGCATGACTCCTATGGCATGAATCTTCCTATTTTTTTTCCATGACTTTCCTATGTAACGAAAATGATGAGTCTATGACTATAAAGAGCTATATAAGTATAAGATAAAGAAAAGAGATAGGACACGAGCATGATAATGATGATGATGAGTTTAAGTCTAACGAATCCTAAAGTGAGATATGATGTCCATGAGATTAATGATCCTAAGTATGGTTCCATTGATGTTGTTACTTGTGTACACTCACCTTATAATGTTAGTCTCCTTCAAGGTGAGATATGATGCCTATGATCACTCCATGAGGTAATTGGCGGTTCCCGACCTTATGTCACCCCGATGTAGTATAGATTGTCTTTAAGCTCTAATACATGTTCTATGACAAATGTATGATGATGATAAGTTTATGATGAGTATATGATGATACGATTCCACCGTGCCTAATTGGCCGGGCATGTCACCGCTAAGGCGGGCTGCATATGATTCCACCGTGCCTAATTGGCCGGGCATGTCACCGCTAAGGCGGGCGCACTTATGATTACACCGAGCCTAAAGGGCCGGGCATGACACCACTAGTGGGCGGCGTATGATGATTACCCGGACGCGGGTTAACGACGAAGGTGTATGTGATATGATAAACGTGATATGATGATATATGTGATTTCATGATGTCACGACCCGACTATGGGCCGTGACGGGTATCCGGGACTAACCCCCGAACATCACTCATCCTGTTTCTCATCTGCTCTCATTCATAATATATATACTCGAGATCATAGAAAACTATTAACATTTGAAACATATTTACTTTTATAAACATAAGCCCTTCGGCTATCAAAATAATATATACATACATATACATGAAGACCGCGGGATCTTACTACCCACACTGCGCATCTACGAGCCTCTACTAGAGTGCTAGGCATAGGGACGGGACAGGACCCCGTCGTGCCCAAATCATGAATATATACATATGTACCAAAAGAATAATCAATGGCACCTCCGAAAAAGTGGAGTGCTCTCAAATCGGCTAATAGCTCCTATGGATCTGCACCGTCTCCCTGCCTACCTGTGGGCATGAACACAGCGTCCAAAGAAAACGGACGTCAGTACGAACATTGTACTGAGTATGTAAGGCATGAATGGAATGAACATAATAGAGAAATCATAAGGCAGGAGATGAAGGCTTAACCTGCGTACTCTGTAGATGAATACATTTTATACATATATTATACGTAGCATATCATATGAGTTACCATGGTGTATACATCATCCTATAGTACATACATCATCATATCATACATACATCATCAGATCGTTCATACATCATCATCGTTAACCCGCGTCCGGGTAACCATCATATGCAGCCCACTAGTGGTGTCATGCCCAGCCCTCTAGGCTCGGTGTAAACGTAGCAGCCCACCTTGGTGGTGACATGCCTGGCCATCTAGGCACGGTGTAATCGCATGCAGCCCGCCTTAGCGGTGACATACCCGGTCATCTAGGCACGGTGTAATCGTATCATCGTACACATAATATACTTATCATTATCATTCATCTCGTAGGCACATCAAGGTTTTATCATAACATAGCATCATTATATATATATATATATATATATATATATATATATATCAAACATACATTGGAAACCGAAAGTAACTATAGCTATGTCGGGGTGACATAAGGTCGTGAATCCCCGATTACGTTATGGAGTAGTCACAAGCATCATATCTCACCTTGGATGGACTAACGTTTTAAGGTGAGTGCACATGAGGAAATCATCAATGAATCGTAGTCAACATCATTACTTGATCTCTAGAATCTTTAGGCTTAAGCTTATCATTGTCATTATCGTGTTCGTAATGTATCTCTCCTCTCATTTGGCTATCCATGAACTTAGGCTCTTAGTCTTTCAGAATATAGGAAATTCATGAAGAAGGAGGAAAATCATGCATAGGATTCATGCCTTAGGAAGAAAGGTTGAGCCTTACATACCTTTGTCGTTTAACTACTCTATTGCTTGCTCATCCTCCTTTAATGCTCACGTCTTTACCTTCAAGAGAGTTCGTATCGACATTAGCTAAACAATTATAAGTACGCGCTTCTTAAAGCTAGAGTGTTGTATCCCGTATTTTGTACGTTGGGACATTCCGGGCTAACCATGAAAAGTTAAGGACAAGACTATTCCGGGATACGAGGTTGAGACTTTTGACCTTCGATTTCATTTTAAGGCATATGTTGCTTGTGATTTTTTTGGTATGGAACATTAAGGAAAATTTGGGGTTAAAAGTGAATTATGGGAAGCTAATAATTTTCATGAAATAGCCAACTATGGCCATTTGGCCGTGTGGCACTAGTGTGGTGTCACCCATGAGTTGGCCAAATAAAATTCATCCAAGCCATGTGTGGGCCATAGCACACATGGATGAACCTTATATGATCATATAGATGACAAGCAAGACCATAAGTCATCTTTTATATCTCTAGAAACTTGAAGAAAAATGATGGAGAAAAAGAAGAGGCCATATTCGGCCAAGGAGGAGAAAAATCAAGGTCCTAAAATCTTCATCAAAAAATTATTTTCTTCTAGGTTTTCAACTCATTGGAAGGTCCTAAACAACATGGAGTAATTGTTAGGGCAAGTAAACCATTCATCCTTACAATTCTCAACCCAAGCCATGTTGAAGAACTAAGTGAAGAAGGTAAGTTTTAATCCTCTCTTCATGTGTTATGGAGGGTTTGTGCTTGTTGTATTAAGTAGAAATGGATGAAATTCATGAAAATATGGATGTTGGTGTGTGGCCGTGTATATGTGGTGTTT
This sequence comes from Lycium ferocissimum, assembly GCF_029784015.1. Classification (NCBI taxonomy): domain Eukaryota; kingdom Viridiplantae; phylum Streptophyta; class Magnoliopsida; order Solanales; family Solanaceae; genus Lycium; species Lycium ferocissimum. The sequence continues at coordinate 15,642 of NW_026716196.1, forward strand.
TGGTAGGATGAGATGAACTAATTTTATTTAATGTTTTTGGTTGTTGTTGCATGGATTCCATAATGAAAATGATGGTTTAATGATTTAAATGGAAGTTGGAGTCATTTGTAGGTTGTTAGAGAAGCTAATGTGATTTTAATATAGTTTCTTGAATTTATGAGAATGATGTTGTTAACATGCGGATTATTGATGTAGTTTACGAATTTGGAAGAAAGAAATATGTTGTTGTTGTTCCTATGGAAATTGGAGGGTTTCGGGTAAGGTTGCAAGTTGGTTGGGCCGTGTGGAATGTTGTGTGGATTGGTTGAAGTGTTCTTGAATCTTGTTTGAATGGTTTCAGATTAGTACTTGAATATATGTGCATTGGTGTTGGTTTGATTGTATATGATTAATTTGAACGTAAATGGAATGTTATCAAATTATGTAGAAAAGATTTATTGATGTTCGAATGCGTTTTGAATTGATTGTTGATGTTGTTAGTATGGTTATTGGTATTGTTGTTGAAGATTTGGCCGAGTTGAATTCTCGGGGTGTTGAATTTACAGGGGAAATGCTGCCCAAATTTCTGTAAATAAAGCATTAATCTAGAATTGGATTCCCAAGCGCTTATGACTAATGTTTGGTGCCAATGATGTTATCGTAGATTTTAGGAAGCCGAGACATAAGTCTGGATTAACTTAGGAAGCGGACGAGGTATGTGAAGCTTACTCTTTCTTTCTTTTGGCATGTCTTAGTTGTATTTAGGCTATGATACGAGTCTCGGGGTAACTCCATGTTATATCCCGTATTTTGTACCTTGGGACAATCCGAGCTAACCATGATAAGTTAAGGACAGGACTATTCCGGGATATGAGGTAGAGACTTTTGACCTTCGATTTTGTGTTAAGGCATAAGTTGCTTATGAATTTATTGGCATGGAATATTAAGGAAAATTTGGGGTTAAAAGTTAATTTAGGAAAGTTGGCATTTCATGAAATAATGGCCAAGTTGGCCGTGTGGTGTGAGTGGGGCACCACCCATGGCTTAGCTAATTTTAATTCATCCAAGCCATGTGTGGGCCATGGGACACATGGATGACTTATATATGAGTATATTGGATGACTTATTAATCACATTCTTCATACTTTCAAACCTTAGAAAATTCAAGAAACTTGGAGAAAAATAAAGAGAGGCCATTCGGCCATGGAACCGAGAATTTGAGCCCTCAAATCTTGATTAAAAAAAATATATTTTCTTCTAGCAGTTCCAACCAATTGGAAGGTCCTTATTAACGTGCTTAAAAATTGACAATCATGTTGTTGCTTCATAATTTAAACTCACGTTGACAGTAAGATATATTTCGTATTTTTTGTACGTCGGATTATTCGCAAGCTGAGGTGGGGCCCACACATTGAGATTTTTTTTGGGACATGCGACAATTTATATGAATCACATATGTGAAGTTAAGAATAACTCAAGAAGGACCCTTGAGCCAAATCAAAGTGGAAGTCCTCCAAGCAAATATTTTTAAGTAATGTTTTCGGGTGATCTAACTTCGAGGGGCAGAAACGGTATTATAAGTTTGGAATTTAAAATACCAAAGATAGCAGTTGTATATAATTGAATTAGCTTTCCAACCATAGGTCGTGGGCCCACATGTGACGTCAGAATAAGGAGATATGGACATTTTAAGGCGGAAAGGTGGGCCCAAACCGGCCCAATTGGGTTAGGCTCCATGACCCATGCCTATTTAAGTGAAATTTCAGCCCTTTCCTCTCATTTTTCAGACCAAAAACACCAGAAAATTCTGGAAAAGAGAGAGAGAAGAGCCTTGGAGAGAAGAAAAACCAATTTTGACCAAAATCGAGCCGAATTCGAAGCTCATGAAGAGAAAAAGTGTTGTGCCGCGTTGTCTTCAATTTGAGCTAAAAATCAACCAAGGAGAAGAGTGATAACGTGGGGGCTGCATGCTTAAGGTATGAATATGATTCCTTTTCATTGTTAACTAGTTTATTTAGAATTTTAACGGATTAGCATAGAGGGAATAGTCTGATAAATTCGTTTGTTGGTGTTGTGAATTATGGAAGGAGATTTGAAGAGAATTTTGGATGAAAATAAATGTATTTACCTTGTAAAATGTGAAGGCTGTTGTTATTGATGTTGTTCATATGAATTTCGACTCCT
>NW_026716197.1:0-18148 GCF_029784015.1 Lycium ferocissimum
ACATTGTCAAGATCATAACAACACAACTAACATATTAAACAAACTTAATTCATTTCCATTCCAACTTCAAGGTACCACACGGCTATACCATGCATTTCCATATTCCATCAAATTCATCCAACTTTCATTTCCAATATAAATTCCATCATAACCACAACTCAAATTTAACATAAAATTCAACCCATCCTAAATACACCAAATTACATATATTCGGCCACATGCCTTCATGCATTTCCACCATGCAAACTTCCATATTTCTATACATTCAACTCATTTACATACACTACAACACAAACAACCCTTCAAAACATAATTAGAAGGGGTGAATTCTTCTTCTTCAAGTTTCTTCACTTCACCAATTCATCCAAACGACGAAACCAATGGATTATCTTCCGAAATAGTTGCACCACGTTGTAGAGGGACCTTGAATTAGTGGAAATACGTCAAGAAAATAATTTTTGCAACAAAATTCCCAAGGGTGGAATTTGGAGGGGGTGGCGAATCCCCTCCTTCTTGCTCTTCTTCTTTTTTTTTTTTTTTTTTTTGTTCATCTTTTTGTCTCAAATTAGAAGACCACATATATATATATATATGTCTCCGATCATGTGAGGGCACGTACCCTCTCTAGAGATTTCCCTCATTTTCTTGATTTTTCCACAAATTAAATTGAAAGAAGACTAATGTCTTCAACAACTTTGGCCCATAACTTTTGGGATTTACAAATTGCCCCCTTTTAGAATATTCTTGAACCCTTATGTGAAATTTCATTTTGCCCCTCGACTTTTCTCAATATTGCATTTTGCCCCAAGTCTTCCGCATTATTTTCATAACCCGTTTTGCAAATTTCTCTTTCTTAGCCTCTCCTAATATTTCCGCGTCAATATTTCCTTAAACATCCCATGCACACTAAGTAGAATCCAATTAGAACCTTAATTCCTACCATTCCGACTTGTTCCCGATTTTTCCGAATACGCACAAAATGCGAGGTATAACAGGGACAAGGCCCCGTCATACCCATACATACATATCAAGAGTAGCATACCAAAAATGGACTGTAGCACTGAACCAAATAGAGCGCACTGACTACCGCTGAGTGAAATTCCTAAGGAACCGAGCCGCTTGTCTGTCTACTTGAACCTGCGAGCATGAACACATCCCCCTAAGCAATAGGGCAGTCAGTACGGATAATGTACCGAGTATGTAAGGCATAAGAACAACAAGTACAAAAGGATCATGAAAGATATCTGAAACATAAAGGCTAATCTCAATATCTGAAAGTGCCTCTGCAGCGTATATTATGCATGCTCTCTTTAAAAAACATATACATATATATACTGTTAGTGCTGAGGAACGTAGAGCCCGATCCATAAATGTTAGTGCTGAGGAACGTTCAGCCCGATCCATCTATCATGTCATCCCGCGTGCGGGGTAATCTCATAATCTGCCCACTGCAGTGGTGTGCACATCTACGTGTCTGCCCGGCCGACTATAGGGCAGCGAAGTGTGAGAAAATAGCTATACATAGATATACATGCATGAAAGACTCATGAAAGGGTACTCTGGAAGCTGTAAATATGAAACATAGGAAGTCAATGGTACATTAAATCCTATCTCATCTAAGAGTAGAGTCTTTGAAACTTGTTCACTTGCTTCTTTGATTCGTATAATAAGGATAATGCCAAAGGAATGGAAGGGATAGCCTTAACAAACCTTGAAGCGTGAAGCGTATCTAATCGTCCAACATCTACTTCTCAAACTCGTAAGTCTACAATCAAGATCACATATGCCACAATTAGACTATTTACATTACTTACTAACCAATTCAAGTACAAAAGAAACTTAACGGATTTCAGATAACATCTCCTTTGTAAACTTAAAAATCCCTCAATTCCCAATTCAACCCAACATCAACAACAACAACAACAACAATACCAATATCTACATATGAAAATATAACCAATTCCATCCCCAAACATCTTCCAAAACATCACCCTAATCTCCACTTAACTCAGATAACTTACCGCTTTCATAACTATGCTTTCTTCACCTTAGACTACTAAAACTCTTGGTATTTAACTCAAAAACAAAGTTAAGAATCTTATGCATACCTTGAAGGGACTAAAACTCCAAGAATCAATCTTCAACTCCAACTCCTAAGCTCAACAACTTCAATGGTACCCTAGGAATAACTTTATCTTCACTAGCTCGAGTCTACGGGGCTTGGATCTTACCAAAACTCCTCTAATTAGATGGGAAATGTAGAGGGGAAATGTATTAGGGTTTTCTCTAGTTTAGGGAATGAAAAATAAGGAATAAAACATAAGGGACATATATATATATATATAAGTGGAACAAAAAGGTTCCAGTGGTGCGGTTTGATAAGCGGGTCGCCGGCCCGTCAACACGTCAACGGCCCTCGACTTGCACCGTCGATTAGCCAGCCCCAGATTCAGGGGCCTTAGCATGTTGACAGTGTGAAAGGACGCCACGTCAACATGTTGACGGGCCCTCCCTTTGCACCGTCAAAGTGCACTGTTTTCCTGAATCCCTAAGTAGCTCCGGTTCGTGTCGATTTGATTCGTTTAATTTCTAATCCTATCGTATTGCAGGGAACATATACTCGTACTTTGGTATTCACATGGTAAAGCACTTAATGTCTCAAAAACTTGGATACAAATCTCCATACTAAGGGTATCAACCACTAGATATTCATGGAATTTCTTATAATGAAAACGAGAGGCTTAACAAGGAGGGGTAAATGACTGGGCCATCTTCAGGTTACACAAATGGATACCAAAAGGAAGAATGTAGACATCAAACTTAACTCCTCAAGTTGGTTTTAAGCCTCTTTTCTGGATATCCTACTTAGTCTAGGTGAGTTAGGGACACAAATGAGTCTTTGACAGTAAGGCAGGCAGCAAGGAACAAATAACACATAAGATTGTATTCAAATCAACAAGTAAACAGTAAAGGAAGTGACCATCTCAAAATTAGTATCACACTCAGTTTTTCTAAAACAATTTTGATCTTATCCTAGTCTTCCTCTACTTGGTTTTAATAGCCTATGTGAAGCAAAAAATCTCAAAAACACTATAGCCCTATATTAGTATAAGAGCATAAGTTACAAAGAGCAATTTTCATGGAAAACTACAAATAAGTAGAATACAGGGAAGTATCAGAAATTCAGAGGCAAGATCAATCTATAAACTGTCCCTAGTCCATCTTATTTCAATTTTTTGAGACAAAAGCAAAATACTTTATAACTTCTTATCCTTATTCTTTTTCCAGTTCTCAGGAATGAAGCCAATAATTGCACAAAAAATCCAGGACACTTAAGACTCTTCTAGGATCAAAATGGACTACAAATCTTACAGTTTGCATGTGTTAGCCAATTTTCCACCTAGACAGTCTCAAATTCATCAAATAGGTTTAGGAAAGATCATTTCATCTTCATATGCGTAGCAAAGTTCAGAAATGACAAGATAAGGCAAATAGGCAAACAAACAAGTGACTAGTCTAATCTCAATCAAAGCAGATAATGTCAAATGGCTTCCAGAAATTCATCTATACATCATTCTTAAGTTAACTAATGGCAAAATTCATTTTTAGTTTCATTCATATCATAACAAAGTGTCACAGAATCAAGTAGCAGGTCTAATGTTGTTTCTTCTAAACCAATGTTAACTTAACCAAGTCTAGGTCATGTCACAGGTTTGTTACTGTTCTCCAGGCTTCTAAGTTCTGGTTTTGGTTCATTCTTAAGTTGCAAAGGTCACAAATAATCACTTAGGATCCTCTCAGTACATATCCAGTCTCATAGAACATTGCCAGGATCCTGAAATGAAGATTTATACTATGACTTATTCAGAATTTACACACAGAAATCCATAACAAGGAGTAAGAGTCACACAGGGATCTTATTAAGTTACAAAGAGTGATTAAGACAAAATCAAACATGTTCACAATAATCAGGAGGATTATAATTTTACCCTAGTTGCAAAAATGTGTCAAATAGAGTCAATTAAAGTCACAGCAAGTCACAGATAATGGGAGATTCACATAGAAATAGTTACAAGTCCAAACAAGCCCAAGCACAAAACACCACACTTAGTCTGAACCAAACAATAAACAGTAGGAGTCACACACATGTAGGACTATTGAATTTCCAAACAAGTAACAAAGCAGGTATATGCAAACAAGTACTCTACTTGTTTTTTAAAAGCAACTTTTAGTCTCAATTTTAACATGATACTAAGTTCAACAAAGTTCAAATCTTAACCAGATTCATAGCACAGTTTCAAAAAGGAAGTTTAACCAAGGATCAAGTCTCAAAGAAGTCCAGCCCACAGAGGGGAAAGAAAAAGAGCATGAACTGCTACTAAGTTCTCAAAAAAAAAAATACTTTCTAAGTTCAGTTTTAGTCTTCTTTACATTTCTACTTATCCAACCAACAAGAGCACATTAAATCTGCTTATTCATTACTCAAATTCCAAGTAAAGACATAAAACAGTTTTCATGATAATCTAGATGAATGACTAGTAAAAAAAGACTGGTTATTACAACATTGAGACTTATACACAATAGTTTAGGAAAATACCCTCCTTCTTTCCTTTTTAAGCAGTTTCTAGGTAAATGTTAGCAACACACACAGGTTTAGGAGTAATCTTTAAGACTTCAAAAAGATTCAACTAACAAGGAGATTTCAGAACTTTAAGTTACCTTTTCAAAAGATGTTAGACTATTAAGAGTGATTCAGGACCAACAAATGATGGAAAGGGATCAAATTTATCCTCTAAAACTTAGACTTAACAGATTTCTGAAAAAAAAAAAAAAAGATTCAAGCTCTTTGATAATGAAGCCAACCTAAAGCCACATTTGGGACCAAAAACCATGTCAAATAAACAAAGTAATAGAAAAAATCAATCCATGATTAACAAACAGGATCATCTTCACAACATAATGAATAGAAATCAACAGGAACAAGACTAAATACCTAAACTTCTAATGGAACAGTACCAACTCTTAACAAAAATCACATAACAAAGATGGAACCTCAAAACAACTTAATACAACAAGACTGGACTCCAAACACAATCATTTATATTTCATCTTTAAGTTCCAAAATTCCAGAAGGAAAACAAACAAATAAAACCTCAAACACGATTCAAATACGAACTCAATCACATTATAGCAATTTAAACATCATCAACACTGTGTTATCAACTAAACTGAGGTAGAAATGTATTCAAATCAATGAACTAAAGTCTCAAAGCACTTATTTAAACAACCATGCAGTTATTCAAACTCATATGAAAACTGAAATTGAATAAAAGAGTAGTATAGGGATATTACCTCTTGCAAAGGCACCCCAAAGATCAAAATAGGATTGAATCTTCAAACTTCAAACCACTAAAGCTTTTTGGTTCTCAAAATCACCTTTCTTTATTATTTTACTTCTTCTCTATCTATATATATATTGACTGAATATTTATAGTATTTATAGTATTTTCTTGGACTATATATATATATATATGTAATTTGGTATAGCTCTTAGGTTTTTAGGCTTATGCTCTTAAATATCGAAAAAAGGATCCTTCCCCTCATCTTTTTCTTTCTATTTATAGACTTCTCGTATTTAGGGAACCATAGGAATAGAAAATGGACACTAGCCCTATATTTTCCCCCCAAAACCCCTAGATTTTTGTATCTTATCCTAAAATTTGAATTTTCAATAGATAAGACAACAAAAATGACAATTAATTGTACCCTAAAATCCACAAAAAATCCAATAAAAATTAGAAATACTAGGATAGTATGAATACAACAAATTTTGTACCATTTTAACTGTACAATTGTACCAAATAGTACAATGAGGATAAAATCCCCAAATTTATACCTTAACCGTGAAATATGTAGGAATTTTCCCCTAGATTCTTTATTTTAGTGCCTATGGTGCACAAGATGGCTAAGGGCTCATGGCCTTGCCCATGACAACCATAAACACATAAAGAATCCGAGTAACAACCTAATATAATTCAATTTAAGTATGAAAAAATGAAATTCGAATGAAAGTAAACTTGGAAATCATGAGTATTCATGATTGGGCGTGAAAGCCCTCAAAAAATTGGCCAGAAATAGCCTTGGATCGTCATGAATTAGCCATGGTTAAGGAAACCCTAATAACAATCGCAAATCGTCTTATGAAGGAGACGAGAGAGTCGGGTGAAGTGAAATGAGAATGTGGGGGTGTGAAGTTTGTTTTAACAAACTTCACACTCCTTCTTTTTAAAAAAAAAAAAACAATAACCCCCTTTATTTTAAAATGATAAATAAAACCCCCCTCCCCAATTTAAATCAATTAGAAAATATATCTTATAAATACGCGTATTTCTAAGTAAAATAATTATTTAGGCTAATTAAAATTTAAAACTCGCAAAATTCAAAAAATTAGCTTTAAAACAAGCCTAATATTGAGCCATAATTAATACGTTGTTTAAATTAATAATTTTCCCGGACCAGACGGAGCGGGGTGAAAGTAAATAACTCGTATTTCTTATATTTGTCAATTTTTCAACAAAAAAAAAAAAGTAGTAATTAAACGTCATTTTTGCAATTTCTCTGGATTTTTTGAAATTTTAAAATTGAAGGGAAGTATCCCTATTCCGTCTTTGACTCGGGAAATTTAAAAATTAAAATACTCATCTTTTGAGGTGAAAATTAGGTGTCAACACATCTCAATCATACTTTCAGACCTGGACCATGCTAAATGAAATCACTCCAACCTCGCCCTTCTCATTAGTCAATAGGTCCTTTGAGTTACCCGTATACACAACCGCCGGCAACCAAAATAACATCATTAACAGGATCAGCCCCCAACCAGTCACAGGGATATTATAAGTCAAATAGTCAACCAACACAAGAATAATATGAGTCAAATGCAATGCAATGAAATAACAATAGTATCATGCCCGTGTACACACATGCTAAATGGTATTGTTTTGCCAATTAGCCATAACTGCGGGGGACCCATGGTGTCCATGTACCACTCGCTCGAGGTTGACCTCGGATCACGAGCCCTTAACTAGGCCACATCCTCACCCCTCGTCAAATGTGCCATATATATATATATATATATATATATATATATATATATATATATATATATATATATATATATATATTATGTTTCTTATCATAATGTATATCTCACGTGTTTTCAGTTCATCAGTAAATATGAAATATGATCAGTCAACAGTATCAATACCAAGATTACAAGGCATCCTGCCACAAGTCATAACAAGTGTGACGACCCAACCCCGTGGGCCGTGACTAGTGCCCGAGCGGGGCATTCGTACACACCCAATAACCAGAATCGGCATACAAATAATTTATACATTTACAAAGAGCAGACGTCGTCTCTAAATTGTCACATGTACAGATATATATCGCAGAAGCCAACAAGGCTATCATAAAGCATATCGTCCCAAAATATATACAAACGCAAGCCGACAAGGCTGCCACGGCGAATGGGACCGCCCAAAACATAAATCATACGAACACAGGCGAAACGAGTAATATTCACAACCCACATATATGTCTACAGACCTCTAAGAATAACAACAGAATCATATGACGGGACAGGGTCCCGCCGTACCCCTGAATAGACATATGCATAAACAACGGAAGAGTATGTACCAAAATATAGGCTCCGGAACAAAGGAGCGCTCCAAATAGCGGAATAGGTGTCCTAAGCTGGCGGATCACCAAGGTGGGCGTCTGTACCTTCGGGCATGAAACACAGCCCCCGAAGAAAGGGGGTCAGTACGGAATATGTACTGAGTATGCAAAGCATGAAATACGATGAGGATCATAATCGAAACAAGAAGTACAGAAAATAAGTACAATATGCAGAATACCAAAATATTTACTTTTGAAACACAAATCATGCATGGGGCTCAGAGAACATGTGTTATATCCCGTATTTTGTACATTGGGACATTCCGAGCTAATTGCGGAAAGTTAAGGACAAGGCTATTTTCCGACTTTGTTTTAAGGCACAAGTTGTTTATGATTTCATTGGATGGAAATATTGAGGAAAACTAGGGGCTAAAGTTCGAAAAAAATTATTTCATGAAATGGCCAAATGGCCATGTGGCCGTGTGGGGTATATGGGACCCACCCATGGTTGGCCAATTGTTTCATGCCATGAAATGGTACATGTGTTCATCTAATATTTGTGGGAGCTATATATATATATATATATATATATATATATATATATATATATAGGCATGGGATGACTAAGCAAGACCAAAATTTCATCTTTCCACAACTTAAGAAAATTCAAGAAACTTGGAGAAAGAAAGAAGCAACCATTCGGCCATGGCTTGGCCGAATTTGGTCCTTGAAAAGTTGATCAAAAAAATAACTTCTTCTAGCTTTTCTACTATTTGGAAGGCCCTTATTAACATGGAGTAGTTGTTGGAGCAAGCAAAGCATCTATTCTTGCAAGACTCAATCCTAGCCGAGTGAAGAACTAAGTGGAAAAGGTAGGGTTCAATATTCTTTTATATGTGTTATGGATGATTTGTGCATGTTGTGGTATGTGGAAATGAATGAAATTCATGAAATTAGGGTGTTGATGTTGTGGCCGAATAGGGGCTGTTTTGGTGTAGAAGGAATGAGCTAATTTTATGTAGTATTTTGGTTGTTGTTTGTTGTGGATTCTATGATGTAAAATGAAGGTTTGATGATCCAAGTTGAAGCTATAATCGTGTGGGCTGATTTAGAGGTTAATGTGATTTTAATATAGTCTCTTGTATTTAAGAAAACGAAGTTGTTAACGTGTGGATTGTTGATATAGTTTGTGAATTTGGAAGAAAGAAATGTGTTGTTGTTGTTCCTATGGAAATTGGAAGGTTTCGGGTGGCATTGTATATTGGTTGGGTTGTTTTGAATATTGTACGAATTGTTTGAAGATTTCTTGAATATTGTTTGAATGGTTTCAGATTAGTAATGGAACGTGTGAGCATTGGTGTTAGTTTGATTATATGTGGTTGAATTGAATGTAAATGGAATGCCGTCAAATTATGTGGAAGAAGGTAGCCGATGTTAGAATGCGTTTTGAATTGATTGTTAATGTTGCTAATATGATTGCTGGTATTGTTGTTGATGATTTGGCCGAGTTGAATTCTCGGGGTTGTTGAATTTATAGGGGAAATGCAGCCCAAATTTCTGTAGATAAAGTGATAGTTTGGGATTGAACTCCTAAGTATCTATAGCTAATGTTTGGTAGCAAGTGATGTTGTTGTAGATCTTGAGAAGCCAAGACTTAAGTTCGGATAAGCTTAGGAAGCGGACGAGGTATGTAAAGCTTATCCTTTCTTTCTTTTGGCATGTCTTAGACGTAAGTAAGGTATGACGTGATATGTGCCTTGGGGGTAATTCCATTCTTAAGTTCCGAGCATATTTACGATTCTTATTCGCTTCTTGATATTGGCATCCTTAATATGGTCGGACTATGGTCCTTAAGTCTTATGTATGCTTGGATTTCAAATGTTGCATAAAGAATTTTTGTCCTTAAAGGATTCTATGTCTAAAAATGACCGTAACTTTCATAGACAGAATCGGATCGCTTCGATACGTCCGTAGAAAGTTCTATAGCGTATAATGTCTCTAACTTTCATATATGGTCCTGGATTGCTATGAAATGTTCGTAAAATGGTTCTATAATGACTAATGCCCGTAACTTTCATAGGCGGGCTCGGATTGGCTCGATATATGTTTATGATCTCTGAGACGTTATGCGACATGTTTCATAATGATATTTCAAGAGTCCTAAGTGTGATTATCATTCGGATACTCGAGCGTTGATTTGTCTGCTTGGCTATGGAGTCTGTAATGATGATTTATATGCATATGGTTTCTCATTACTCTGCTCGTGCGAGCTGTTGTTACATCTTTCACCGAGTCCCGGGCCGGGTATGTATTCGTGCACGATTCTTTGCATTGTTCCGAGTCCCTCGTTAGAGGGCCGATGTACGGTATATGATGATGTGATGATGTCGCCGACCCACAAGATGGGCCGAGTATGATATACATGATGGAGACGGGATCTCCTCCACCGAGTCCCGAAAGGGCGGGTACGTTATTCACCGAGTCCCTCACTGGGGCAGTGCGTATGTATATGATTATATCACCGAGTCCCTCATTAGAGGGACGGGTACGGTATACATATGATGATATGATAGCTATACATGATGATTATGATCTTATTCACCGAGTCCCTCACTAGAGAGCCGGGTACGGTATATATATGATGATGACATGAGTATATGATGATTTTTATTTATCGAGTCCCTCACTAGAGGGCCGGGACACGTTGTGTATACGTATATGTACAAGATGATTATCTAATTATGTTTCTAAGTTCCATAATGAATTGGACAGGATATTGACATGCATGATTTATGTTTCAAAGGCAAGCCTTGTGATTTTCTGGTTAATGTACGAGTTTTCTACACTCCTTATTTCAATATGATTGTTTACTGTATTTCATGATTTACATGCTCAGTACATATTCCGTACTGACCCCCTTTTCTTCGGGGGCTGCGTTTCATGCCACGCAGGTGTACACAGATGAGTAGAGGATATTAGCAGAACATGTTCCAGCGGGATTGGCGAGCTCCATTTCCTTCCGGAGTGCTGCCGAGTCAAAGTATTTATGTTATGGTATCTTGGTTTATGTTAGAGACTTTGCAGACCGAGTCATATATGTAACAAGTCAGTCTTGTAAGCGGCTCTGTAAGCCGATGTATCATTATGCATTATATTACAGTTTCATATGTTTACAGAATTTCCTCGATTTGAGAAAGACGAAAAGCATGATTTTGAAAAGCTTACTTTGTGCACTCATTTCATGGTTTGAGGGCCCAGTATGATTACGAGTAAAACGAGAGTCAGCGGGTTCGCTCGGCCCTAAGTAAGGGTCGGGCGCCCATCACGCGCTATCGGAAATTGGGGTGTGACAAATCGGTATCAGAGCGGTTCGTCCTAGGGGTTGTCTACAAAGTCGTGTCCAGTAGAGCCCTGTTTATGGTGTGAAGCGCGCCACATTTATAAACAGGAGGCTACGGGGCATCTAGGGTGGTTACTCTTCTTTCACCTCTTAGATCGTGCCATAGAGCCAAGTCATAGGAAATGAGATTCCCGATACTAACCTTTGATTTCAGCAGAAGGACGACATCGACAGAAGGAAGTGACTGACGATATTGGAAGTTACAAAGCATGCAGGTAAGCAAAGGTCTGAAAGGTATATGTCGAATAAGGTATTGAAGTACGATCGAAATGTAAAGTTGAAAACTGAAAAGGAAAGTAAATAGGAAAGTGTAACAGGTGTAGTTTGAGTTGGGCATACGAGGTTTGTTCGTCATTTTCGTACTGCTGGTGATATTGGGAGCCCTGTGTGGCTGTGATATGATGTGATATATATGCATATATACATATGTTGGCCCTGTGAGGCATTGTTGGTATTTCCTGCGTCCAGGTTTTGAGATAGTAACAATTACAGAGGAAACTCTGCCAAAATTTTCTCGAAATAAAGAGAGAATGAGATATAGGTTTGTAATATGTTTTGAAAGGGTCGTGCCAATAGTAATGATAGAATTTGACTAAGCTACGAGTACGGCCGACATCGAGAAAGAAGTTAATTGCTGAATTAGGGATAATAATAATTAGAAGGTCGATATCAATATGGTAAAAAGAATTTGGAGAGGGCTTGTAATCCTAAGAGATGATTCGGAAAAGGGCTGGTAAATCTTGATAGAGTGTTATTTAAAGTACCGACTGAATTGATAAGCAGGGATGAATTACGACGAGCTTATAGTTAAAAGAAGTAATAGTATGATTAAGACAAGAGTACAGAGGAAGAGAATTGTGATGGATATGAATGTATTGATAGGATAGTTTGTGAAACATTAAGGATAAGGTCGATCAGAAAAGGTAAGGGTTAAGAAGTGTTACATTATAGGATTGGTTACGAATAAGATATAATGCGAACATAATGAGGATTGTTATGGGAATAAGTAAAGCCTAGTGAGAAGGTGGCCAAAGCTATGATATGATCTACGTAGCTAGAATATAAAGGCAAGTGTGAAACAGAAAAGTGGTCGTATCTATAGGTGAAAAAGTAGATGATGAGGATTGAAAAAGGGCTAAAGTAGTAATCGTGGAGTCAGGAGAGTAAGAGACCCTTTCTAATTCGAAGGGAAAGGTGTTATGGGAACGTTTGGAAATCTGTGAAGACTTCAACTTACTCTAGATTATGTGATAAAGGTCATGCGGTGAGGTGGACGCGATCATACTAGCAATAAAGTATCGTATTTCATCAGAGTTCCAAAGTTAAGCGTGCTGGAGTGAGAGAAATTTTAGGATGGGTGACCCCCTGGGAAGTTTTCTGAAAGTCTTACAAATTCAGACGTAAGAAGCAAATGAGAAGCTAGAGTAATCTAAGGAAAATTTGAGTCTGCGGAGTGGGCAGAAACCTTAAGAGGTCGCGTAGGACGGGGCGGATTAGACCGGTAAAGAGAAAGAAGGTGCATCACAGTTCTAGGATTAGGGTGAGTTTGAGTAGCGATTGGAAATATTTTGTAAACAAGATGCCAGTAACTATATATGTATATAGGTATGCACCTGATATCCCATACATGGCTATATCAGCGGATATGCGTGTTCCGGTAACCAACGTGGCGGTATATGGAAGGCATTAATCGGACAGGGTAACGAAGTTCAAGTGGGAAAAATATATAGATGGTATAAATGTTACAAAGCAAACTGATGCTGTTTTCGTTACAGGTTAAGCTGGGAAAGTCCTAATGCAATAATATATGGAAAAGAAAGAAAGTGAGTAGATGGAGGGCAAGGGAATCAAAATGTCGAAATAAAGTGCCGCCTAATTGAGATTGGAAAATACGGACATAGGGCAAAGTGTAATCGGGTAATAGTATAAGTAAACCCCTAAAGGGGGGAAGCGAGTGCGGAAGATGCAAGTGTAAGACGAAGACAATCGACACTATAATATACTTGATACGGATGCTTGGGCTACAGATAAGATTCCTTGCGGAGAGTTAATTGTAGGGATCTTGAATGATATGACATTAGAAAGTGGAGGCTTAAAGGGGAATACGGCAAGGGAAAGGTAACGAGTAACTTACGGAGACATTGTGAAGGATAACACTGCTATGCTGGATTAGATGTGAAGATGCGGGCAATAGAGTTGTTCGCCAATGATACGACGACCTATAAGTAGCAAAGGAGAAAGATAGAAAGCCTCCTATAGTAGGAAGTGAGAAAATCAAAGGAGTATGACAAAATAGGCTATAAGCGAATGTTAGCACGGAGGGAATATGTGAAGTAGAGTGAACCAAGGGAAGGAAAGATCGTGACCAAGGTCGAGTATACTTTGTACAGGTCGTATAAGGGTAGTTATGCTACCTATGAATATTTAGATGTTAGGGATGAGACCAAGCAAATACTTAATGAGAAAAGTTTGGATTTAGTAATAACAATATGGTTACGAGATTTTGGGTGCATTAAGGAAAGATGTAAAGGTGGTTTAAGCTAAATTACCGAGACAGAACTAGTATTGAGGCAAACAGGACATGGCTATGGTTGAACCACAGATCTATCCCGATACCGATTGTAAGATAAGAGAGGCGAAGACAAAGTAACACATAAGGATTAGCGAAGCCACGCTAAGGTATTTCTTGGGCTAATTTGAGCACCTTCGTATATTCGCGTAAAGATTGCAACATCATGTGTGACAGGAGAGTTGAGAGCAAGATCTGAGCAAAGGGACAATAGAAGGGTTTGAATTAAAGATAAAGAGACGACACGAGATAATGCGCCTAGAATGTTACAAGTTGAGTAAAGGGGGATTATAAGGCGATTCAAGTAAGATGATCAGCACTAGCTGGTTACTAAAGAGGTAAATTTATATGTCAAATTCTTTCAGAATTATACCAGTTGAGGATAGTTAAAGCCGGAAGCGGCTATGTAAAGTTGTTATATGAGGGGGACTTCGTCGCTACTTGATAACTAACTCCAAAGACGAGAGACTAAGAGCAAAAGGTAGAGTGACGGTTAAAGTCTTTTAAAGGAGCGAGAAGAAATATATGAGGCTCGGTATGGCGGAAGTGCGGGGCACCCTGCGACCGGTTGACGTTGGCGAAACTAAGTTAATCGGCCCCGGATATGATTCAACAAGCCGTTGATAAGGTAAAACTTGTTCGGGAAAAGGTTATTAGCGACACGAGTCAACGAAATTATACGGATAATCGACGTCGACACGTAAGAGTTCCAGATTGGCGAGTGGGTATGCTTAAAGATATCACCCATGAAAGGTGTAATGAGATTCGACAAGGAGAAGTTTAACCCGAGATGTATTGGACCTTATTACATTGTTCGTACGGTAAGAAGGTCGCGTACTAAAGACGTAACTTTTGTTAAGGCGTAGCGGAATAATAACGGAAAGATGAAGAAGAAATATAATTGGTAGATGAGGCGCATGTTATAGTAATAAGAAACCCTCCCCTAGGATTCTTATAAGACCTACGAGACTAGTTTAACATTCGAGGATGAATGTTCTAAAGGGGGGAATGATGTTATATCCTGTATTTTGTACATTGGGACATTCCGAGCTAATTGCGGAAAGTTAAGGACAAGTCTATTTTCCGACTTTGTTTTAAGGCACAAGTTGTTTATGATTTCATTGGATGGAAATATTGAGGAAAACTAGGGGCTAAAGTTGAAAAAAAATTATTTCATGAAATGGCCAAATGGCCATGTGGCCGTGTAGGGTATGTGGGACACACCCATGGTTGGCCAATTGTTTCATGCCATGAAATGGTACATGTGTTCATCTCATATTTGTGGGAGCTATATATATATATATATATATATAGGCATGGGATGACTAAGCAAGACCAAAATTTCATCTTTCCACAACTTAAGAAAATTCAAGAAACTTGGAGAAAGAAAGAAGCAACCATTCGGCCATGGCTTGGCCGAATTTGGTCCTTGAAAAGTTGATAAAAAAAATAACTTCTTCTAGATTTTCTACCATTTGGAAGGCCCTTATTAACATGCAGTAGTTGTTGGAGCAAGCAAAGCATCTATTCTTGCAAGACTTAATCCTAGCCGAGTGAAGAACTAAGTGGAAAAGGTAGGGTTCAATCTTCTTTTATATGTGTTATGGATGATTTGTTCATGTTGTGGTATGTGGAAATGAATGAAATTCATGAAATTACGGTGTTGATGTTGTGGCCGAATAGGGGCTGTTTTGGTTTAGAAGGAATGAGCTAATTTTATGTAGTATTTTGGTTGTTGTTTGTTGTGGATTCTATGATGTAAAATGAAGGTTTGATGATCCAAGTTGAAGCTATAATCGTGTGGGCTGATTTGGAGGTTAATGTGATTTTAATGTAGTATCTTGTATTTAAGAAAACGAAGTTGTTAACGTGTGGATTGTTGATATAGTTTGTGAATTTGGAAGAAAGAAATGTGTTGTTGTTGTTCCTATGGAAATTGGAAGGTTTCGGGTGGCATTGTATATTGGTTGGGTTGTTTTGAATATTGTGCGAATTGTTTGAAGCGTTCTTGAATATTGTTTGAATGGTTTCGGATTAGTAATGGAACGTGTGAGCATTGGTGTAAGTTTGATTATATGTGGTTGAATTGAATGTAAATGGAATGCCGTCAAATTATGTGGAAGAAGGTAGCCGATGTTAGAATGCGTTTTGAATTGATTGTTAATGTTGCTAATATGATTGTTGGTATTGTTATTGATGATTTGGCAGGTTAGTTCTCGGGGTTGTTGAATTTATAGGAAAATGCTGCCCAAATTTCTGTAGATAAAGTGATAGTTTGGGATTGAATTCCTAAGTATCTATAGCTAATGCTTGGTAGCAAGTGATGTTGTTGTAGATCTTGAGAAGCCGAGACTTAAGTTCGGATTAGCTTAGGAAGCGGACGAGGTATGTTAAGCTTATCCTTTCTTTCTTTTGGCATGTCTTAGACGTAAGTAAGGTATGACGTGATATGTGCCTTGGGGGTAATTCCATTCTTAAGTTAGAGGCATGTTTACGATTCTTATTCGCTTCTTGATATTGGCATCCTTAATATGGTCGGACTATGGTCCTTAAGTCTTATGTATGCTTGGATTTCAAATGTTGCGTAAAAATTTTTTGTCCTTAAAGGATTCTATGTCTAAAAATGACCGTAACTTTCATAGACGAGAATCGTATCGCTTCGATACGTCGAAGTAGATAGTTCTATAGCGTATAATGTCTCTAACTTTCATATATGGTCCGGATTGCTATGAAATGTTCGTAAAATGGTTCTATAATGACTAATGCCGTAACTTTCATAGGCGGGCTCGGATTAACTCGATATATGTTTATGATCTCGGGACGTTATGTGACATGTTTCATAATGATATTTCAGAGTCCCTAGCTTGTGATTATCATTCGGATACTCGACGTTGATTTGTACGCTTGGCTATGGAGTACGTAATGATGATTTATATGCATATGATTTCTCATTATTACGCTCTTGCGAAACATTGTTACATCTTTCATCGAGTCCGGGCGGTATGTATTCGTGCGCGATTGCTGCTTTGTTCCGAGTCCCTCGTTAGGGCGGGTACGGTATATGATGATGTGATGATAGCGCCCAGCCCACGGGATAGGCCGAGTATGATATACATGATGGAGACGGGATCTCCTCCCCAAGGTCCGAAAGGGCCGGGTACGTTATTCACCGAGTCCCTCACTAGAGGGCCGGGTACTGTATGTATATGATTATTTCACCGAGTCCCTCATTAGAGGGCCAGGTACGGTATACATATGATGATATGATGGCTATACATGATGATTATGATCTTATTCACCGAGTCCCTCACTAGAGGGCCGGGTACGGTATATATATGATGATGACATGAGTATATGATGATTTTTATTTACCGAGTCCCTCACTAGAGGGCCGGGACACGTTGTGTATACGTATATGTACAAGATGATTATCTAATTATGTTTCTAAGTTCCATAATGAATTGGACATGATATTGACATGCATGATTTATGTTTCAAAGGCAAGCCTTGTGGTTTTCTAGTTAATGTAGGAGTTTTCTACACTCCTTATTTCAGTATGATCCTGTTTACTGTATTTCATGCTTTACATGCTCAGTACATATTCCGTACTAACCCCCTTTTCTTCGGGGGCTGCATTTCGTGCCACGCAGGTGCACACAGATGAGTTGAGGATATTAGCAGAAGATGTTCCAGCGGGATTGACGAGCTCCATTTCCTTCCGGAGTGCTGTCGAGTCAAAGTATTTATGTTATGGTATCTTGGTTTATGTTAGAGACTTTGCAGACAGAGTCATATATGTAACAAGTCAGTCTTGCAAGCGGCTCTGTAAGCCGATGTATCATTATGCATTATATTACAGTTTCATATGTTTACAGAATTTCCTCGATTTGAGAAAGACGAAAAGCATGATTTTGAAAAGCTTACTTTGTGCACTCATTTCATGGTTTGAGGGCCCAGTATGATTATGAGTAAAACGAGAGTCAGCGGGTTCGCTCGGCCCTAAGTAAGGGTCGGGTGCCTATCATGCCCTATCGAAAATTGGGGTGTGACAACATGGTCGCCACCCCGTCATTTGGCGCCATAACACATCATACTCCAGAAGATTTCATATCTCCGTAACCCGACATATCTCCGTAACACGTCATAACGCGTAACACATCATAACACCAAAACAAATACGGAACCCGGCCCTCGTGAGAGCTCGGTGAACGAGAACACATCATACTCGGAATATAACATAGTGCGCACGACGACATAACCGGCCCGGGACTCGGCCAAAGATATAACAACAAGATGCACGAGCAGAGTCGTGAGTAACCATATGCATAAAAATCATCATTATAGACACAATAGATAGGTAAGTAATCGACGCTCGAGGGTTAAGACGATAGTCACATGAAGTACTTTCAGAAAGTCGTTAGAACCAAACATAGAAAAGTCTCGGGGGCCCACGAACAAGTACCAAAAATCTGAGCCCGCCTATGAAAGTTGGAGATATTACT